>NC_070599.1:26005107-26205107 GCF_027409825.1 Scomber japonicus | reverse complement strand
TCCCTCCCTCCCTCCCCCCCCTCCCTTCTTTCCTTCTTTCCTTCCTTCCTTCCTTCCAAAGTTTTTATGGTTACACCACTTAGACATTTTTACCATAATCCTCTAATATATTCTCCTCCCTCCCTCTCTCCCTTCCTTATTTCCTTCCTTCCTTCCTTCCTTCCTCTCTCCCTCCCTTCCTTCCTCCTTTCCTCCCTCCCTCCCTTCTTTCGTTCTTTCCTTCCTCCCTCCCTTCCTTCCTTCCTCCCTCCCTTTTGTCCTTCCTCCCTCCCTCCCTCCCTCCCTCCCTCCCTCCCTCCCTCCCTTCCTTCCTTCCTCCCTCCTTCCCTCCCTCCCTTTCTCCCTTTTGTCCTTCCTTCCTCTCTCCAATCTTTCCTTCCTTCCTTCCTCCCTTCCTCCCTCCCTCCCTTCCTTCCTCCCTCCCTTCCTTTTTTCCTTCCCTCCCTCCCTTCCTTCCTTTTTTCCTCCCTCCCTCCCTTGCTGGGTCCACAAAAAAAGAATGTGTGAAGTTATTCATACGTTTATTTTCACATTTTAAAGTCTTACCCGAGATAAGCGTTCATACTGTGGAGAGTTTTAGGTAAATGTTGTTTTCTGCTGCTTTCATCAGCCATCTTTACCTCAGAGAGGCTGCTCCTCTGAGAGGAGGAGAGGAGAGGGGGAGGAGGAGGAGAGGAGGAGGAGAGGAGGAGAGGGGGAGAGGGGAGGAGAGGAGAGGAGGAGAGGAGGAGAGGGGACAAGAGAGGAGGAGAGGAAAGGAGGAGAAGAGACAAGAGAGGAAGAGAGGAGGAGGAGGAGGAGGAGACAAGAGAGGAGAAAAGGAGAGGAGAAGAGAGCAGAGGAGAGGAGAAGGAGGAGAGGAGACAAGAGAGGAGGAGGAGAAGAGGAGAGGAGACAAGAGAGGAGGAGAAGAGGAGAGGAGAGGAGGAGAGGAGAGGAGGAGGAGGAAAAGAGGAGAGGAGAGGAGAGGAGGAGAAGAGGAGCGGAGAGAAAGAGGAGAGGAGGAGGAGAAGGAGAAGAGGAGGGGAGAGGAAGAGAGGAGGAGAGGAGAGAGGAGCAGAGATGAGGAGGAGGAGGAGAGGAGGAGAGGAGAAGAGAGAGAGAAGAGGAGGAGAGGAGGAGAGGAAGAGGAGGAGAGAAGGAGAGAGGAGAGGAGAGGAGAGAGGAGAGGAGGAGGGGATGAGAGGAGGAGAGGGAGAGGAGTATTACACAGAGAATGTCTAAAATAAAAATGGATGATGATGATGATGATGAAGATGAAGGGGCGGGGCTTACATGGGGCATGAGGTCATCACCGGTCACCACGGCAACCTTGAGGTCCAGCCCGGCCTTCTTGATGACTTCCTGTATGGCGGCGGCGCACGCCAGAGGATTGACTCCACCCGCGTTACTGATCACACGGATACCTGCGGGGGGGGGGGGGTTAAACATGTAACACGTTGCCATGGTAACCCCAAAAACACGTCACCATGGTAACTAACTCACCTTTCTTGTGGATGTCGTGGATGAATGGAGCCACAGCGACCTGGACGAAGTCTGGAGCGTAACCCATGTTCTACGAGACAGGAAGTGGAGGGGGGGGGGCGTAAAGAAGAGCGCACTCAGAAAAGATCGTAACTTAAATTAGCCGCAAAAAAAAAGAACTTTTCAAAATAAAATAAACACCACAAACTGAGAAACACACAAGCTCAGTTTTAATAAGCTAACGAGTCCATCCGTACGAAGTTTTTTTTCTTTATTTTAACGATTTTCTTCAAGACAAGGGAGGAGGAGACAAGAGGAGGAGAAAAGACAATAGGAAAGGAGACAAGGGAGGAGGAAATAAAGGAGGAGGAGACAAGAGGAAGAGACAAGAGAGGAGGAAAGGAGATAAGCGAGGAGAAGATAAGAGAGTAGGAAAGGAGATAAAAGAGGAGACAAGGGAGGAGGAGACAAGAGAGTAGGAAAGGAAATAAGAGAGGAGGAGATAAGGGAGGAGGAGACAAGAGGAGGAGACAAGAGAGTAGGAAAGGAGATAAAAGAGGAGGGAGGAGGAGAGGAGACAAGAGAGGAAGGGACAAGAGAGGAGGAGACAAGAGAGTAGGAAAGGAGACAAGAGAGGAGGAGATAAGGGAGGAGGAGACAATAGAGTAGGAAAGGAGACAAGAGAGGAAGAGTAAGGGAGGAGGAGACAAGAGAGTAGGAAAGGAGACAAGGGAGGAGGAGACAAGAGATGAGGAGACAAGAGAGTAGGAAAGGAGACAAGGGAGCTGACCCGTTGCCATGGTGACAGATATAAATAAACTCACAGGCATCTTGGTCTTGGCGGCGGTGAGCAGAGACATGGTGATCTCACTGAGGTAGTCAAACACCAGGAAGTCCAGCTTCCCACTGTGGATCAGCTGGGGCACTGCAGAGGAAGCAGACCTTTACTTTGAAAGAGTTCTAGGCAAAAGACTTTTACTTTGAAATATATCTATAATAAAGACCTTTACTTTGAAAGATTTCTACACAAAAGACTTTAACTTTGAAAGATATCTACACAAAAGACTTTTACTCTGAACGATATCTACAAAAAGACTTTTACTTTGAACAATATCTAGTACAAAAAGACTTTTACTTTGAAAGACATCTACAAAAAGACTTTTACTTTGAACGATATCTAGTACAAAAAGACTTTTACTTTGAAAGACATCTATAGTACAGTAATAAAAACACTAAGCGCTGAAACATAGACGACTTGATTTCACTCCTTTCTTTCTTTTTTGTTCTCTCTTAATCTCTTTCTTCTTTCCTCAATTTAATCTTCCTCCCTTTCTTTCTTTCTTTCCTCTTCCTCATTTCTTTCTTTCTTCATCTTCCTCCTTCCTGTTCTTTCTTTCTTTCTTTCTTTCTTTCCTCTTCCTCATGTCTTTCTTTCTTTCTTTCCTCATCTTCCTCCTTCTTGTTCTTTCTTTCTTTCCTCTTCCTAATGTCTTTCTTTCTTTCTTTCCTCATCTTCCTCCTTCCTGTTCTTTCTTTCTTTCTTCATCTTCCTCCTTCCTGTTCTTTCTTTCTTTCCTCATCTTCACCCTTTTACTTGTTCTTTCTTTCTTTCTTTCTTTCTTTCCTCTTCCTCATGTCTTTCTTTCTTTCTTCTTTAAACACATGTTTACACAGAAGGAGGATTGTAGATTTCTACAGCAGGTAAAACTGGTTTAATGCTCATTTTAAACTCCTGACTGTTGTTTTAAGACACACTACAATAAATTATCCTACAATTAAAACCAAAAACAAGTAAATAAAAGAGTTGACGTTGCTGCTGCTTTAAAAACAAACATTAATATGAACTTTAAAGAACTTTTGATCACATTTATAGACAGGTAACAGACTGCTGAAGCCCCTCAGGTGTGTTTAACCCACCTGACACCGCAGTGTCTCCCCAAAACCCGGACGCACAGCCGATCCGCACCGCTCTGTTCCCTGCAGAGGTCGCATAACACCTGGACGTGCTTTTATTTTGAAGGTTCAGACTCAGAGGCTGTTTAGCAGAGCTGCGCACGAGACGCTGCAAACGCCACATGATGCAAAAATAATACTAATAGTAAAGTTAAAGTTAGTCTGAAGACTCGTAAACAAAGTGATCTCTACTCTGCTTCAAGGTGCGAAGGTCCGTCCATAAAAACAGTCCGACAGGAAACACGTCACAGGAGAGTGAGAGGTTCCTAGATCTCGCGAGAGGAACAAGGCGACACAGGTCAAATAAGGACACAAAAAATGTATTAGTATTATTTTGTTTCATTGTGTATAGAGTAAAAAAAGAAGATAAGAAATCACATCCTATCCGACCTTTAAACAAACTGACCTAAACATTTTTTCTATTATGAAACATTAACCAAAACTATTAATTAATTAAATTTAATAATGAGAAAAACTGGTGAGACATTTCATCTCGGAGATAGAGATTGTTCTTTTTACACTTTGAAAATTAAAAGAAAGACAATTGTTTATCTTGTACAGTTGATTTTGTTGCTGGGGAAATTTTATTGACTCTAAGAAAAACTTTGGACACTTTACTCCAGAACTAAATCAATATGGAAACACAATTAAGGACATTAAAAACTAATAAAGGCAATTACGACAATGTTTCCCTTCCAAAAAACAAAAAACAAAAAGACAAACACAGCTCATTTGACCTCAGTGTCAGCATTATTTCATCCTTTACAGCTTCTACTAAGGCTTTCCTCCTAATACCTGAAACACTAAAAACTAAGATTAAAACTCACTAAAACTCAATAAAACTAAAACTAGCAGTCACATGTAACATCATTACGTCATTTGAAGCACCTGTGAATCACTTTGAACGACATTAACCTGAATGAAAGCTGCTGTATACTCAAAGTGGATTATTCTTCTTGTCCTGCTCCTCGTGTCCTTCCTCTGTCCGTCCAGGTGATGGCAGCAGAGAGCAGCTCGATCATCCAGTGAAGTAAAAAGGGTTTTATTATAGTTCTGCTCATCAAGGCTGTGAGTTTTTTTTTATTATCAGGCCTTTAAAATATCTTCTAATTCAGCAAAAATGATTCAAATCCCTTCTTACACACTTTCATTCAGGTCAAAGTGCTTCACAGTCGAGTGACAAGCTGATAATAAGACAGAACAAGAAGTTACAACATAAAGAAAAAGGAATAAAAGCAAAGAAATTGAGACCAATGCACGCAAGAGGAAATAAGAATGATAAAAATGTTTAAAAACTATATAAAATAAGTAAAAAAATAATGAATTAAATAGATAAAATGATTAAATATATAAGTCAAATAAGTGAGAATAAGAGAAAAGGTTTATTAAAAGTTTAGAGTAGAAAACTAGGTTAAAATTGATTAAAAAAGACAAAAGAAACAGACAAATAAAACCGATAAGAAGATAAAACGTGTAGAATGATAATAATAAAATAGAAAATTCCAGAGAAATTTTGGGTGCCACGGGGTTGCTGCCAGGACGAGTACACAATTTATTTTTTCCTTATGAATGTACTTTATTCTCAACTTAACATCCCTGAAAATATTAAGTGAATGTTAATCATATTTAAGCATAAATAATATTTATTTAAACTTATTAATTAAAGTCTACCTCATTTTTTCCACAGACAGGAACATCACTGTTATGAAATTATTAAGTAAATCTTCAAATCATTTAGAGAATAGATTTTATTATACTTTTTATTTTAAGTTACTTGGTTGTATGAAATTATATTATGTACATTTTGTTCATATTCTACTGATAAAAGTTGAATCTTTTTATATACCACAAATCATATAACTACAAAACAATACAAAACAATAAAACTATTTATTTAGTCCACAGTAAACATGAATTAATCACTCTGTGGTGTAGTAGCAGTAGAAAGAAAGAAACATCAGGCTCTGTGTAACTTCCACATTTTCCTTTCTTTATTGTGCGCACTTTTTCAACCAACAACATTACGACACCACACTGCTTTATAGCTCTTACTCTCTACCCAGCATAACTATGCCACCTGGTGGCCTGGAGTAGCAATAGCTCTGAGAACACAACACACTCCATTCAAATGAATTAGCTCGGTTAACTGGCAAAACAGACAGACAGGAATTAACCAATCACAAAAAGGTAGCTCAGTTTCTGCCCAGCAACAGGTTGCTAAGGGCAGCTAAGGCCCAACGGTTGCTAAGGGCAGCTAAGGCCCTGCGGTTGCTATGGCGATTTGCTTTGAAAAAAATCTCAAAATTCTGAAGAATTTGGCTCCTGACAAGGTCCCGAACAATTGCAAACTGTTAGGAAACCGTAACTCCTGTCGAAAAACCAAAAACACTGTGAGAGACACAGAAGCCGGCAGATTCTGACAGTGTTTATTTTATTCACATATTCCTTAAAATGAGCGAGTAAGCTCAGTGTGAACACAGAGTGAGATTCTTTTGAAATAAGAAGACGATTACATTAGAGTCAGTGGGGAGTGAGACAGGTATTGCTGCCGCTCTCGGCCCCCCTGTTTAAATTTTGTGCAGACACCGCCTGTCAAAGTCACATTTTATGAATCCCAACACCTATGTCTACATTTTGACCAAAAATTATGTGTCTCCTTTTTACGGTTTGGCCGTGAGCTCGAGTTAAAAATATAACTTAAGGTTATTTTTTACTGCTTCTCACACTCTAGCTAACTGCCGCTTCCACTCTAACTTTGACGAAAAAGTGATTTCCACTCCTCGTTTGACTGCTCATAGTTTGAAAAGTTTACATGTTATGTACAAATGATTTGGTGTTTTGGAGAGAGCACAAGTTTTCCTCTGTTTTAAAGTTGGAATGACGTTTCTACGTGCACGTATGAGCGAGCTAGGTGACTCTTAAAAAAGGTGAAATTTTGTGGTTTAAAAAAAAAATTCCCATTCATTTTCAATGGAGAAATTTCCCGTTTTTTTGGGAATAACTTTGGGAAACTTTGGAATTTCAACACCAAAAGTCATAGCACCTCTTTCCCGATCGAGCCGCACGTTTTGATGTATATATTGTTGTGGTTTTCTCAAAGCTGTGGGAGGAGTTACGCGCCGAAAATCGGCGGAAGAAGAAGCGGAATAATAAGTATGGAGAAGATTAATACTCCTCTCCAGCTTCTGGAGTGGAGCGCCTCCGAGCTAGAACCCCGTGGCACTAAATAGCGTACAAAACAAATACAATAATTCTTGGCAGCTTCATCAATCAATCAAACTTTATCTATACAGCACCTTTTTATAGTTTGTGTCGTGTCATGAGTCGTCTCTCTCTTTGGTTGTTCAAAATGTTTTTCAGAGCCTCAAAAATCACCAGGAGTCTTCTTAAAGCTGAGCGTAGTAGAGTTTTTATAAACAGCAGCAAAAACCCAGAGACCACATCCACAGACAAAGTGAGAAATTATCTAATATACAATGAAGGGGTTCCTCTTTCACACCCAAAACACCGGTAGTGGAAATGGCCAACTCCTCCTGCAGTACCATGGTTTCATCCAATCCTTAATAGACCAATACTACACTTCAACTTCATTGACACAGGTATTTTTCCTTGGTATTGCCCCCCCTTTCTTTCTACACCTGTGCAATTTAATGCAATCCAATGCAACAGCTCTAACTGTCTTCTTAAAGCTAAGTGCAGTAGAGTTTTTATAAACAGCAGCAAAAACGCAGAGACCACATCCACAGACAAAGGGTTCCTCTTTTATACCCAAAACACCGGAAGTGGAAATGGCCAACTCCTCCCGCGGTGCCATGGTTTCATCCAATCCTTAATATGCCAATACTACACTTCAACTTCATTGAATCAGGTGCAATTTAATGCAATCCAATGCAACAGCTCTTACTGAGGCCATACTAAGTGGTGATGTACTGGGGTGCATTATATTTACTGGTGTTCCTAATATTTTGTCCACTCCGTTAACCCTTTGCACGTCACACCAAGAAACGGCTATTTAAAAAAATGTTTCTTTGCTTTTCCTTCCTCTTTGAGGCCATGACAACATAGAACATGAATTTATTGTCTCATTGAGCCTAAATGTGATGTTTTACAGCCTCTACAGACTCATTCACACCTAATTGGTTCTAAACTTTTATTAAAAACATGTTAGAGACTCATTCTGTTCATGTACAAGATGAAAAAATGAAACTCAACTTCAAAAATGTCTCCAGCAGGATCTCTGATGTCAGCACAACCTGTATCTATAGCAACCATAGAACAACCTGTATATATAGCAACCATAACACAATCTGATGGCACGTCTGTGCATTACATACCTCATACAAGTGGTAAAGATTGACCTTAAACAGTTTGAGTTAAACAGATTTTAGTTTTGAGCAGATATCGTGACACAAAGTGACCTCTCAATGTAAAGCACCACAACCACTTAGCACGATCTCCCTGTTGTATTGGATTGGATAAGATAACACAGGTGTACCTAATGAAGAGGCCAGTGACTGTCTAAACAAATAATTGATTGATGATTTACAAAATCCACGCACACAGTCCTGTGACAGGTGTGCTGTCAGAGTAATGATGGATCACTGTTGGGTTTTCTGTTGTTTTTGTCGATGGAGACGAGGAAAGATCGTTTGCATGAAAAAATCATCATGTTTTCATCATTGCTCGTTTATTATTCAAAGTGCCAGTGTATGTCCAGCAAAACACAGTTGTTTTTTTTAGACGTGAGGTCAACTAATGACTTTCCCTTCTTCATCAGATACCTAGTTTTCTACTTTTTATTTTTTAATCTTATTCTCTTATTCTCTAGAGACTTTGCCGGTCGCTCACTATGCAACTTCTTCTAGACCAGCACAGAGGTTTTTTTTGTTGTAAATTTCAAGATTTAATGACCTGACATTTCCTCTCTGATGTTCTTTAGTGGTTATGTAATATGCAAAAAAGTCCCAGTTCTCTTAATAGCCTATGCTTAAACCACCAACGTATATCAGTCCTGTGTGACAGCTGAGTGTGGCAGTCAAGCAGGACACAACTTCAACAGCCGACGGGCAAAAAACTAAAGAAAATACAACTGACCAGGTTAGTCTATTATAACGCACTAGATCATTTATATTTATTTTAGTGTTCTAGGTAATTACCTGGTATGATATGATGGTTGATGACCTCAGAGTTTAAAAGGTGATACTGGGTGAAAATAATGTCTCTTAACGTCAGCCTGTTTTGTTAGACGTGATTTTGCATTTTACCACAGTTTTGAGTCCATATTAACAATGTAAAGTGATTGTTACCAGAGTATCTTGATGTATCTTGATGTATCTTGAATGAATGCAAAGAAAGTTACTTTATGGACTTTGACTTTGAGATTTATATCAAATCAAAAAGAAGTGAGCCTGAGGTAACACAATGTCTACTTTTTTGGAAGGATGACACAGTTTACAGCTGTGGTTGCCATGGATGCAGCCCCTCAAGTCTCATTTAGCCTGAAACAAGCTGTTTTGTCTCTTCTGATTGACTAACTATTTTCTGGGTGATATACACCCAGGCTGACCACAGGTAACAGACTGTAGTCAACTGTGGCTAGAAAAAAAACAGGCGTCTAGGTAAACCCCACCAATGCATTGCTATGGTGATTGCTGAGGATAATGGTATCCAGCCTTTTGTGCAGTTATCAATCTGCTTCCTGACATAATGATAATTATTTTATTTGATGGCGCCTTTCAAGTCTACCCAGGATCACCTTACAAAGAATTACACAGAATAAAACAACAAACATTATTAAAACCAGACATCAAACTAAAAAAAAAGACTAAAAACTAAAAACAGGTGTGGTGCAGTGTTAAAGTGAGTATGACAGTTTGAACGGGTGTGTTTTGAGTTTGGATTTGAATGTTGTGATGGAGTCTGACTGTCTTGTGTGTGTGTGTGTGGGGGGGGGGGGGGTGCAAAGTCTGGGTGCCAAGCAGCTGAAGGCTCGGGCTCCCATGGTGCTGAGGCGTGATGTAGGGTTAGGGTTAGGGTTAATAGACCAGCAGAGGTTGAGCGGAGGGTGCGGGAGGGGCTGTAGTCCTGGAGGAGGTTGCAGAGGTAAGAAGGGGCTAGATGGTGGAGGGCTTTGTGTGTGAGGAGAAGGTTTTTGTAGTGGATGCGGTATTGTACCGGGAGCCAGTGAAGTTGTATGAGAGTAGGGGTGACGTGGTCAGACGATTTGGTGCGGGTGATGATCCAGGAGGCCGAGTTCTGAATAATTTGTAGTCTGTTGATGAGTTTGGCAGGGAGTCCGGTGAGGAGGGCACTGCGGTAGTCAAGGCATGAAGTGACACATGAGTGTACCAGGTTTTCAGTGCTGGATTGGGACAGTCATGGGCGGAGTCTGGAGATGTTTTTGAGGTGGAAGAAGGCAGTCTGGGTGATGTTTTAAATGTGAAGTGCAAATGAGAGGGTGCTGTCCAGGTGACTATGACTGGATGACATCTACAGGGGCATGAGAGTGCTATGATAAGGGATCTCAGAGATAACACAGTGGTGTGCTTACAAGTCAAAATCTTAAGTATATCCACGTATCTTAGTGCAAGACCTTTCCTAGACCTTTTTAAATCCAAGCAATGCACAGTGAGGAAGAAAAAAGTCATGAGACTGATATAAATTGAGAGCATGAATTAGTTTTCTCCATAGCCATTTATGTCCTAGGTACATTTAGACTGCCTAACTCTACTTTTTATTTCCTCTCGCTCTCTTCTACAGATCATGTCTGATGACTCATCATCCACCAACTCCTCCCTTTCATTGTACTTAAAATGCCAAGACTCCAAATCCAGCGTTATCATGTACATCAGCTACGTCTTCACCAACCTCCTTTTCCTCTGCCCACTCTACATCCTCGTCCTCTACATGGGTTTCCAACAGTGGAGGCGTGGCCACTCTGTAGGTTCAAGGACAGCAGCGAGCCACTCTGACTTCTTCACCTACCACATGGCCATTTTGGAGATTTTTGGTGTTTTTGGATCAGTCCTCTATGTCTTGAGCCTCTTCATTAACAATGAGTCCTTGCTTATGTTAGGGCTGTATGCATTCAGCATTATCTTTCCTGGACAGAGTCTGTTTCATAGCCTGACTTGTGTGGAGCTCTACGTGGCTGTCATTCACCCCGTCATCTACATGCATCTGCGAGAAGCAAGGGGGGTCATTATCAGGAACAGCAGCATTGCGTTTGCTTGGCTGATGTGCTTAGGATGGATCGGGCTGACTGCACTGTACTTGCCTGAATTCCCTAGTATCCCATTACTCTCCACGTTGGGTGTCTGCGTAACTGTCGTATTATTCTGCTGCGTTTCTGTTCTCCACATTCTGAATCATCCAGGGCCGGGGGAGGTGGGCGGGAAAAAGGAGCACGTTGACCAATCAAAGCAGAGGGCTTTCCACATGCTCGTAGCCATAGCGGGAGCGCTGCTGTTGAGATTTGTTGGGCTTTTTATGTGTTTTGGCATTGAATATTTGGTGTCAGGTAATGCTAAGTATTTGTGTTGGGTGATGGATCTTGGGATCATCCTGACTGTGCCAAGCAGCCTGGTTCTGCCTCTCTTATATCTCCACAGGGCAGGAAAACTGGTATGTTGTAGGCACAACACCGAGTCCAAATGAACAGCCAAGTAAAATCAGAGTTAATTACAATAAATGAATAAAGAGTCCCCAAATTGTATTCAATTAGTTTCCACACTCATTTATTGATCAATTATTTGCTAATACTTTGCTTTCATTGATTGAACACCAACGTTTGCACCTTAGCCAAGCATTAAAACGTTTGTCCAACTTTATGCTGTAGATTTATTTCCTCTGAAAATTGAAAAGAGCAGACCAGATTCAATCAAAATTAAAACTGCAAGCAGTGATGAACGGGCCCTCGCGCCCACACGCATGTCGGGCTGCGGCTCGGTCGGAGAATGTAGAATCACCAAGGTCTTATGGTTCAGCTGTGTCAATTTCAGGTGTAAATACTTATGATTATGGGAGTAATTAGTGAAAGAATGAAGCAAGTCACTTCCTGTTGCCAGTAGGTGGCGCTATGACTGTCACGAAATATGAGACTGTACATGTGTTCAGACCAGGACGCTGAACAAGCATATTAAATTTGGGAAAGCTCAGACCATGTTGAGTCAAGTTATGAGGGTTTGAAATTTCATGGCGAAGCATCGAAATTTGCATCTTTCTGGGGAAACGTTTGTAGAATAAGCAATGGGATGATTGTGAGAGTCTTGTGTGTACACTTTAAATGTAGTCACCATTACATCCTTATAAAGGCTGTGACTACTCTATTAAAAGTACAGCTTTACAGTTTTCTCCTAGTCTGTCTTAAAACAACAGCAAGGAGCTCAAACCAACACTGAGACCATTTTACATGGTACATATGACAGTTTGGAAACATATTCATGGTATAACATTTGAGATTATGCATATTCATAGATGAGTGTATAGTTATATATGAGGTATTGTATATTTTGTTTGCAGTGCTGTATATGTACATTTGAACTGTATATGCGTCAGTGACAAATAAGTGTTAGCAAGATGAGCAATTCAAAAATATGTTAAAACTAGTTCAAATGTACATTAATTTTTTTTTGTTTTATATCATTTGAAATGACATTTGCCAATGCCATTTTTTTACCAAAAGTAAGACTGAATGCTCCTGAAAATGTCAAATGGTGTAACCACAAAAGAATGATACATGTAAATGATTCCTGATCTCCATGATTACCTTTAGTTATAATGTAAGATCATGCCAAACTAGTTGATATGGTGTTTTATTGACAATTTACTGTTTTTAAGCAAGTTGAATTATTTGGTACTACGTTTTTATGGTTACACCACTTAGACATTTTTGCCATAATCCTCTAATAAATTTTCTCTAAATGGATTAAAAGCAGAAATTTGATGCTGGGTCCACAAAAAAAGACTATGTGCAAGTTATTCATACGTTTATTTTCATTTTTTAACCCTTCATATTTAAACTAAACCACATGGACACTAAATACCTCATGGACCCATGTATTTGTACTGTTTTGTTCAGGGTTGGAGGGTGTGTTGTATAGCAATAGATCATAAAATTCGCAAAAGCTATAACTTACTAAATGTCCACTTATATCCGTGCTTTAATGTGTTTTTTTAAAACTTATATTTATTTGTTTTGTGTGTTTTCTTCTTTTGTGCTTCCTCTGGTATAGACTTCATTGTATGTTGTTCAATAATGGTTATATGAAGAAATAAAAACACTGCATGATATTATGAGTTTATTCTTTCAGAGCGCACTTTGTCACATTTTGTTACTGTTGGTTTTATCAGGTTTTAAATATGATAAAGCTCTCCTTCTCTATTACATTTTTATATCTGAACAACTTGTGTAAAATCAGTTAGTGATCACATTATAATGTATGTGTGGCTCTGTCGCCGAGCCTGCACCCACAGAGGGTAATTGGAAAGAAAATTTCCCTGTACGTGATGAAACTGACCAAAACTAATGGAGTGATAGGAGTGACATGCAAAAAACCCATTATATATATCATACATATACAGTACATATAACAACCTTATATATTATACATGTATATATATATATATATATATATATATATATATATATATATATGTTATATATATTATTTTTTCATTGTAAATTTCAAGGTTTAATAGCCTGACATTTCCTCTCTGATGAATCAGACCAAGAAATATTAACTTCACTTTCTGCTTGCATCCTCAATGTTTCACCAAACCAGGCATCACAATTCAGGTTCACAGTCTCATGGCCAGGTTACAGGGAATACAAGCATGGTCCCCACAAATGTATCTATAAAACAAAATCAACAAAACAAATGAGGTGAGAAGAAGTTTAAAAAAAAAAAAATAGGACAACACATAGTATCGCCCTTGTTGTCTCTGAAGACCCACAAACCATATCAAGGGACGCTGTTCTGTACTAACATTCATTAATCACTGTTCTTTAGTGGTTATGTAACATGCAAAAAAGTCCCAGTTCTCTTAATAACCTATGCTTCAACCACCAACGTATATCAGTCCTGTGTGACAGCTGAGTGTGGCAGTCAAGCAGGACACAACTTCAACAGCCGACGGGCAAAAAACTAAAGAAAATACAACTGACCAGGTTAGTCTATTATAACGCACTAAATCATTTATATTTATTTTAGTGTTCTAGGTAATTACCTGGTATGATATGATGTTTGATGACCTCAGAGTTTAAAAGGTGATACTGGGTGAAAATAATGTCTCTTAACGTCAGCCTGTTTTGTTAGACGTGTTTTTAAGCCCATATTAACAATGTAAAGTGATTGTTACCTGAGTATCTTGATGTATCTTGAATGAATGCAAAGAAAGTTACTTTATGGACTTTGACTTTGAGATTTATATCAAATCAAAAAGAAGTGAGCCTGAGGTAACACAATGTCTACTTTTTGGAAGGATGACACAGTTTACAGCTGTGGTTGCCATGGATGCAGCCCCTCAAGTCTCATTTAGCCTGAAACAAGCTGTTTTGTCTCTTCTGATTGACTAACTATTTTCTGGGTGATATACACCCAGGCTGACCACAGGTAACAGACTGTAGTCAACTGTGGCTAGAAAAAAAACAGGCGTCCCCACCAATGCATTGCTATGGTGATTGCTGAGGATAATGGTATCCAGCCTTTTGGAAGTCTGTGCAGTTATCAATCTGCTTCCTGACATAATAATAATTATTTTATTTGATGGCGCCTTTCAAGACTACCCAAGATCACCTTACAAAGAATTACACAGAATAAAACATCAAACATTATTAAAACCAGACATCAAACTAAAAAAAAAAGACTAAAAACTAGAAACAAGTGTAGTGAACAGTGTTAAAGTGAGTATGACAGTTTGAACAGGTGTGTTTTGAGTTTGGATTTGAATATTGTGATGGAGTCCGATTGTCTTATGTATGTGTGTGTGTGTGGGGGGGGGGGGTTCCATAGTCTGGGTGCCGAGCAGCTGAAGGCTCGGGCTCGAGCTGAGGCGTGATGTAGGGTTAGGGTTAGGGTTAATAGACCAGCAGAGGTTGAGCGGAGGGTGCGGGAGGGGCTGTAGTCCTGGAGGAGGTTGCAGAGGTAAGAAGGGGCTAGAGGGTGGAGGGCTTTGTATGTGAGGAGGAGGGTTTTGTAGTGGATGCAGTATTGTACCGGGAGCCAGTGAAGTTGTATGAGAGTAGGGGTGACGTGGTCAGACGATTTGGTGCGGGTGATGATCCAGGAGGCCGAGTTCTGAATAATTTGTAGTCTGTTGATGAGTTTGGCAGGGAGTCCGGTGAGGAGGGCACTGCAGTAGTCAAGGCAGGAAGTGACACATGAGTGTACCAGGATTTCAGTGCTGGATTGGGACAGTGATGGGTGGAGTCTGGAGATGTTTTTGAGGTGGAAGAAGGCAGTCCGGGTGTTGTTTTTAATGTGAGGTGCAAATGAGATGGTGCTGTCCAGGTGACTATGACTGGATGACATCTACAGGGGCATGAGAGTGCTATGATAAGGGATCTCAGAGATAACACAGTGGTGTGCTTACAAGTCAAAATCTGAAGTATATCCACGTATCTTAGTGCAAGACCTTTCCTAGACCTTTTTAAATCCAAGCAATGCACAGTGAGGAAGAAAAAAAGTCATGAGACTGATATAAATTGAGAGCATGAATTAGTTTTCTCCATAGCCATTTATGTCCTAGGTACATTTAAACTGCCTAACTCTACTTTTTATTTCTTCTCGCTCTCTTCTACAGATCATGTTTGATAACTCATCATCCACCAACTCCTCCCTTTCATTGTACTTAAAATGCCAGGACTCCAAATCCAGCGTTATCATGTACATCAGCTACGTCTTCACCAACCTCCTTTTCCTCTGCCCACTCTACATCCTCGTCCTCTACATGGGCTTCCAACAGTGGAGGCGTGGCCACTCTGTAGGTTCAAGGACAGCAGCGAGCCACTCTGACTTCTTCACCTACCACATGGCCATTTTGGAGATTTTTGGTGTTTTTGGATCAGTCCTCTATGTCTTGAGCATCTTCACTAACAATGAGTCCTTGTTTATGTTAGGGGTGTATGCATTCAACATTATCTTTCCTGGACAGAGTCTGTTCCATAGCCTGACTTGTGTGGAGCGCTACCTGGCTGTCGTTCACCCCGTCACCTACATGCATCTGCGAGAAGCAAGGGGGGTCATGATCAGGAACAGCAGCATTGCGTTTGTTTGGCTGATGTGCTTAGGATGGATCGGGCTGACTGCACTGTACTTGCCTGAATTCCCTAGTATCCCATTACTCTTCATGTCAGGTGTCTGCGTAATTGTCGTATTATTCTGCTGCGTTTCTGTTCTCCACATTCTGAATCATCCAGGGCCGGGGGAGGTGGGCGGGAAAAAGGAGCACGTTGACCAATCAAAGCAGAGGGCTTTCCACATGCTCGTAGCCATAGCGGGAGCGCTGCTGTTGAGATTTGTCGGGCTTTTTATTTGTTTTGGCTTTGTTTATTTGGTGTCAGGTGATATTGAGTATTTGTGTTGGGTGATGGATCTTGGGATCATCCTGACTATGCCAAGCAGCCTGGTTCTGCCTCTCTTATATCTTCACAGGGCAGGAAAGCTGGCATGTTGTAGGCACAACACCGAGTCCAAATGAACAGCCAAGTAAAATCAGAGTTAATTACAGTAAATGAACAAAGAGGCCCCAAATTGTATTCAATTAGTTTCCACACTCATTTATTGATCAATTATTTGCTAATACTTTGCTTTCATTGATTGAACACCAGCTTTTGCACCTTAGCCAAGCATTAAAACGTTTGTCCAACTTTATGCTGTAGATTTATTTCATCTGAAAATTGAAAATTGGAAAACAGAAGTACGAGTCATGATGATGAGATAAGAGCAGACCAGATTCAATCAAAATTACATCTTTCTGGGGAAACTTTCGTAGAATAAGCAATGGGATGATTGTGAGACTCTTGTGTGTACACTTTAAAAGTAGTCACCATTACATCCTTACAAAGGCTGTTACTACTCTATTAAAAGTACAACTTTACAGTTTTCTCCTAGTCTGTCTTAAAACAACAGCAAGGAGCTCAAACAGACACTGAGACCATTTTACATGGTACATATGACAGTTTGGAAACATATTTATGGTATAACAATTGATATTATGCATATTCATAGATGGGTGTATAGTTATATACTGTATGAGGTATTGTATATTTTGTTTGCAGTGCTGTATATTTACATTTGAACTGTATATGGGTCAGTGACAAATAAGTGTTGGCAAGATGAGCAATTCAAAAATATGTTAAAACTAGTTCAAATGTACATTAATTTTTTTTTGTTTTATATCATTTGAAATGACATTTGCCAATGCCATTTTTTTACCAAAAGTAAGACTGAATGCTCCTGAAAATGTCAAATGGTGTAACCACAAAAGAATGATACATGTAAATGATTCCTGATCTCCATGATTACCTTTAGTTATAATGTAAGATCATGCCAAACTAGTTGATATGGTGTTTTATTGACAATTTACTGTTTTTAAGCAAGTTGAATTATTTGGTACAAAGTTTTTATGGTTACACCACTTAGACATTTTTGCCATAATCCTCTAATATATTCTCTCAAAATGGATTAAAAGCAGAAATTTGATGCTGGGTCCACAAAAAAACACTGTGGGCAAGTTATTCCTACGTTTATTTTCATTTTTTAACCCTTCATATTTAAACTAAACCACATGGACACTAAATACCTCATGGACCCATGTATTTGTACTATTTTGTTCAGGAGTGGAGGGTGTGTTGTATAGCAATAGATCATAAAATTCGCAAAAGCTATAACTTACTAAATGTCCACTTATATCCATGCTTTCATGTGTTTTTTTAAAAGTTATATGTATTTGTTTTGTGTGTTTTCTTCTTTTGTGCTTCCTCTGGTATAGACTTCATTGTATGTTGTTCAATAATGGTTATATGAAGAAATAAAAACACTGCATGATATTATGAGTTTATTCTTTCAGAGCGCACTTTGTCACATTTTGTTACTGTTGGTTTTATCAGGTTTTAAATATGATAAAGCTCTCCTTCTCTATTACATTTTTATATCTGAACAACTCACATTATAATGTATGTGTGGCTCTGTCGCCGAGCCTGCACCCACAGAGGGTAATTGGAAAGAAAATTTCCCTGTACGTGATGAAACTGACCAAAACTAATGGAGTGATAGGAGTGACATGCAAAAAAGCCCATTATATATTATACAGCCACACAAAAGAAAACAAGACTCCCACACCCATCTTTATCTCCTCTGATAAGACACCTGTGGATGGCAGCTTGCTCATCAGAGCTCATCGGAAACAAACATGACTGGCAAGGTTGTCATTTCCTCTCAGGTTCCTTAAAATGCTTCATGTTTTATATTTATTTTAAGGCTACAAATGACCTGATGCTTAATAAGTAGTGGGAGACGATTGACCTTGTTCCTACTTTGCTTGACTGAAAGAATCAATCAATCAATCAATCAATCTTTATTTGTATAGCGCCAAATCACAACAAAGTTATCTCAAGGCACTTTCCACATAGAGCAGGTTCTAAACCGAACTCTTCAGGTTTTAATTTTAAAGAGACCCAACATTCCCACATGAGCAACAGTGGCGAGAAAAAACTCCCTTTTAACAGGAAGAACCCTCAGAACTAGACTCAGAGTGGGAGAACATCTGCCTCAACCGGTTGGGGTTGAGAGGAGAGAAAGGAAGGATAGAGGAGAGAAGCACAATGAAAATCAACAATGAAGCTAGAAGGTCCGGGACTGGGATCCGTCATCCGGACGTCTACAGGCCCAGATTACCTGTGAGACGAGAAAGTACAGACAACTCTGGGGAAGAAGTTTAGGTTATTGAATGCATTAATAGTACATGAATGTTAATGGATATAGATTGATGGATAGAGAGAGAGAGAAGGAGGAGGAGAGAGGAGCCCAGTGCATCATGGGGGTCCCCCGGCAGTCTAAGCCTATAGCAGCATAAGTTAAGAGCTCTAAGAGCCCTAACTATAAGCTTCATCAAAAAGAAAAGTTTTAAGCCTACTCTTAAATGTAGGGAGGGTGTCTGCCCCCCCGGACCAAATCTGGAAGATGGTTCCACAGGAGAGGAGCCTGATAGCTGAAGGCTCTACCTCCTGTTCTACTTTTAGAGATACTAGGAACCACAAGTAGACCTGCATGTTGGGAGCGCAGTGTTCTAGTAGGTACATAAGGTACTATCAATACTTTAAGATATGATGGAGCCTGACCATTAAGAGCTTTGAAGGTGAGGAGGAGGATTTTGAATTCTATTCTGAATTTTACGGGAAGCCAATGCAGTGAAGCCAAGATGGGAGTAATTTGATCTCTCTATCTAGTTTTTGTCAGAACACGAGCAGCTGCGTTCTGGACCAGCTGGAGAGTCTTTAGAGACTTATTAGGACAGTCTGATAATAATGAGTTACAGTAGTCCAGCCTAGAAGTAACAAATGCATGGACTAGTTTTTCAGCATCATTTTGAGACAGGATATGTCTAATTCTTGTAATATTAGGCAGATGAAAGAAGGCAGTCCTTGAAATATGTTTTATGTGGGAATTAAAGGACAGATCCTGATCAAATATAACTCCTAGGTTCCTTACAGTGGAGCTGGAGGCCAGGGTAATGCCATCCAGAGTAGTTATATCATTTGATAATGAATTTCTAAGCAGAAGCAGAAGAAGGAAGTGCTGAAAGCTGATGTTGAAAATCCACCTGGCTGTCTTATGATTGCTGTTGGGAGAGTATCAATTCCTTTTTTGTGTGTGTTTATCACTCACTTCAACCCCATTAGGACTTATTTTGGATGCAGTTTACATCTCCAGTTACTGTATAATTACAGATGCAATGACTGTTTTTCAGTGAACTTGCTGCTCCTGGTGTTATTTAGTATTTCAAAGTGAATCTCTGATTATTCAAAGTGAGTATTTCAAAGTGAATCTCTGAATTCTTTTTCTTCATCTAAAAGAAATGCTTTTGCTAATCTGACAGATAGAAACCAGCTAATGCCATCTATCATATAGACCTGTTTGGCAACCAGTATGATTATAAGTTTAAAAGTTGTAGTTGTTACTGGTGTGCAGGTGAAAGATGATCCATGTAGGGAAAACCTGGATTAACATCACCGAGCAGCAGGTGATAATAAAACCCCCATGCCTCCCAAATTAGGGCTTTTATTACATTTAATTGCTCAAAAATGTAATTATTGATTGGATCAGCTAATGAGTGAAAGTGGTGAAAGCATTGAAACACATTGTTCTTCTCTCTTCTCCACAGGCTCACTTCATATCCACACATGACTGTCAACCTCTCCTCCTTCAACTCCTCCAACTCCTCCCATTCTCCCAACTTCGACTGTTGACACTCCCCCCATGTAAATCTCACTCTATCTGCTTCCCTCGTCACTGACACCCTCCTCCTCTAGGAGGAGGTCTGTCTGTGCATTACATTTCTCATACAAGTGGTAAAGATTGACCTAAAGCAGTTTGAGTTAAACAGATTTTGGTTTTGAGCAGATATCATGACACAAAGTGACCTCTACCAAACAGTTGAGCAGACCTATGACGGGTTAACATACATGAGGGAGCCTAAATATTAGGAACACCAGTCAATGTAAAGCACCACAACCACTTAGTACGATCTCCCTGTTGTAATGGATTGGATTAGATAACACAGGTGTACCTAATGAAGAGGGCAGTGACTGTCTAAACAAATAATTGATTGATGATTTACAAAATCCATGCACACAGTCCTGTGACAGGTGTGCTGTCAGAGGAATGATGGATCACTGTTGGGTTTTCTGTTGATTTTGTCGATGGAGACGAGGAAAGATCGTTTGCATGAAAAAATCATCATGTTTCCATCATGACTCGTTTATTATTCAAAGAGCCAGTGTGTGTCCAGCAAAGCACTCTGACATTTGTTTGGTTCAATAGTTGTTTTTTTTAGACGTGAGGTCAACTAATGACTTTTCCTTCTTCATCAGATACCTAGTTTTCTACTTTTTATTTTTTAATCTTATTCTCTTATTCTCTAGAGGCTTTGCCGGTCGCTCACTTTGCAACTCCTTCTAGACCAGCACAGAGGGTTTTTTTCATTGTAAATTTCAAGGTTTAATGGCCTGACATTTCCCCTCTGATGAATCAGACCAAGAAATATTAACTTCACTTTCTATCTGCTTGCATCCTCAATGTTTCACCAAACCAGGCATCACAATTCAGGTTCACAGTCTCATGGCCAGGCTACAGGGAATACAAGCATGGTCCCCACAAATATATCTATAAAACAAAACCAACAAAACAAATGAGGTGAGAAGAAGTTTTAAAAAAAAATAGGACAACACATAGTATCGCCCTTGTTTTCTCTGAAGACCCACAAACCATATCAAGGGACGCTGTTCTGTACTAACATTCATTAATCACTGCTCTTTAGTGGTTATGTAACATGCAAAAAAGTCCCAGTTCTCTTAATAGCCTATGCTTCAACCACCAAAGTATATCAGTCCTGTGTGACAGCTGAGTGTGGCAGTCAAGCAGGACACAACTTCAAAAGCTGATGGGTGAAGAACTAAAGAAAATACAACTGACCAGGTTAGTCTATTATAACGCACTAGATCATTTATATTTATTTTAGTGTTCTAGGTAATTACCTGGTATGATATGATGTATGATGACTTCAGAGTTTAAAAGGTGATACTGGGTGAGAATGATGTCTCTTAATGTCAGCCTGTTTTGTTAGACGTGATTTTGCATTTTACCACAGTTTTGAGTCCATATTAACAATGTAAAGTGATTGTTACCAGAGTATCTTGATGAATCTTGATGTATCTTGAATGAATGCAAAGAAAGTTACTTTATGGACTTTGACTTTGAGATTTATATCAAATCAAAAAGAAGTGAGCCTGAGGTAACACAATGTCTACTTCAAAAATATAGAAAAGAAATGCTACAACAACAGTGTGGTCAACTTAAAAGTGTTTATTCTGTGAAATACATTTTATTTTGGAAGGATGACACAGTGACATTGTGATTAATGTGTTAATGCTGACGACATTACTGTAAATTTGCCAGAATTAGCCTAAAGTTTACAGCTGTGGTTGCCATGGATGCAGCCCCTCAAGTCTCATTTAACCTGAAACAAGCTGTTTTGTGTCCGCTTAATGTCCGTTTCTTCTGATATATGCCCAGGCTAACCACAGGTAACAGACTGTAGTCAACTGTGGGTAGAAAAAAAACAGGTGTCTAGGTAAACCCCACCAATGCATTGCTATAGTGATTGCTGAGGTTTTGAGTTTGGATTTGAATGTTGTGATGGAGTCTGACTATCTAATGTGTGTGTGTGTGTGGGGGGGGGGGGGTTCGGGCTCCCATGGTGCTGAGGCGTGATGTGGGGATGGTTAATAGACCAGCAGAGGTTGAGCGGAGGGTGCGGGAGGGGCTGTAGTCCTGGAGGAGGTTGCAGAGGTAAGAAGGGGCTAGATGGTGGAGGGCTTTGTATGTGAGGAGGAGGGTTTTGTCGTGGATACGGTATTGTACCGGGAGCCAGTGAAGTTGTATGAGAGTAGGGGTGACGTGGTCAGACGATTTGGTGCGGGTGATGATCCAGGAGGCCGAGTTCTGAATAATTTGTAGTCTGTTGATGAGTTTGGCAGGGAGTCCGGTGAGGAGGGCACTGCAGTAGTCAAGGCAGGAAGTGACACATGAGTGTACCAGGATTTCAGTGCTGGATTGGGACAGTGATGGGTGGAGTCCGGAGATTTTTTTGAGGTGGAAGAAGGCAGTCCCGTTGATGTTTTTAATGTGAGGTTCAAATGAGAGGGTGCTGTCCAGGTGACTATGACTGGATGACATCTACAGGGGCATATGAGTGCTATGATAAGGGGTCTCAGAGATAACACAGTGGTGTGCTTACAAGTCAAAATCTGAAGTATATCCACGTATCTTAGTGCAAGACCTTTCCTAGACCTTTTTAAATCCAAGCAATGCACAGTGAGGAAGAAAAAAAGTCATGAGACTGATATAAATTGAGAGCATGAATTAGTTTTCTCCATAGCCATTTATGTCCTAGGTACATTTAGACTGCCTAACTCTACTTTTTATTTCCTCTTGCTCTCTTCTACAGATCATGTTTGAGAGCTCATCATCCACCAACTCCTCCCTTTCATTGTACGTAAAATGCCAGGACTCCAAATCCAGCTTTATTATGTACAGCACCTATGTCTTCACCAACCTCCTTTTCCTCTGCCCACTCTACATCCTCGTCCTCTACATGGGCTTCCAACAGTGGAGGCGTGGCCACTCTGTAGGCTCAAGGACAGCAGCGAGCCACTCTGACTTCTTCACCTACCACATGGCCATTTTGGAGATTTTTGGTGTTTTTGGATCAGTCCTCTATATCTTTGGCAAATTGATTAACAATGAGTCCTTGCTTATGTTAGGGCTGTATGCATTCAACATTATCTTTCCTGGACAGAGTCTGTTTCATAGCCTGACTTGTGTGGAGCGCTACCTGGCTGTCGTTCACCCCGTCACCTACATGCATCTGCGAGAAGCAAGGGGGGTCATGATCAGGAACAGCAGCATTGCGTTTGTTTGGCTGATGTGCTTAGGATGGATCGGGCTGACTGCACTGTACATGCCTGAATTCCCTAGTATCCCATTATTCTCCACGTTGGGTGTCTGCGTAATTGTCGTATTATTCTGCTGCGTTTCTGTTCTCCACATTCTGAATCATCCAGGGCCGGGGGAGGTGGGCGGGAAAAAGGAGCACGTTGACCAATCAAAGCAGAGGGCTTTCCACATGCTCGTAGCCATAGCGGGAGCGCTGCTGTTGAGATTTGTCGGGCTTTTCATGGGTTTTGGCATTGAATATTTGGTGTCAGGTAATGCTAAGTATTTGTGTTGGGTGATGGATCTTGGGATCATCCTGACTGTGCCAAGCAGCCTGGTTCTGCCTCTCTTATATCTTCACAGGGCAGGAAAACTGGTATGTTGTAGGCACAACACCGAGTCCAAATGAACAGCCAAGTAAAATCAGAGTTAATTACAGTAAATGAACAAAGAGGCCCCAAATTGTATTCAATTAGTTCCCACACTCATTTATTGATCAATTATTTGCTAATACTTTGCTTTCATTGATTGAACACCAGCTTTTGCACCTTAGCCAATCATTAAAACATTTGTCCAACTTTATTGTGTGGATTTATTTCATCTGAAAATTGGAAAATTGGAAAACAGAAGTACGAGTCATGATGATGAGATAAGAGCAGACCAGATTGAATCAAAATTACATCTTTCTGGGGAAACGTTTGTAGAATAAGCAATGGGATGATTGTGAGAGTCTTGTGTGTATACTTTAAAAGGTATCCCCATTACATCTTTATAAAGGCTGTTACTACAGCTTTACAGTTTTCTCCTAGTCTGTCTTACAACAACAGCAAGGAGCTCAAACAGACACTGAGACCATTTTACATGGTACATATGACAGTTTGGAAACATATTTATGGTATAACATTTGAGATTATGCATATTCATAGATGGGTGTATAGTTATATATGAGGTATTGTATATTTTGTTTGCAGTGCTGTATATTTACATTTGAACTGTATATGGGTCAGTGACAAATAAGTGTTAGCAAGATGAGCAATTCAAAAATATGTTAAAACTAGTTCAAATGTACATTTAGTATTTTTGTTGCTTTTATATCATTTGAAATGACATTTGCCAATGCCATTTTTGCCATTACTAAAAGTAAGACTGAATACTCCTGAAAATGTCAAATAGTGTAACCACAAAAGAATGATGAATGTAAATGTTTCCTGATCTCCATGATTAGCTTGATTTAATATAAAAAGTTATAATGTAAGATCATGCCAAACTAGTTGATATGGCGTTTTATTGACAATTTACTGTTTTTAAGCAAGTTGAATCATTTGGTACAAAGTTTTTATGGTTACACCACTTAGACATTTTTGCCATAATCCTCTAATATATTCTCTCAAAATGGATTAAAAGCAGAAATTTGATGCTGGGTCCACAAAAAAACACTGTGTGCAAGTTATTCATATGTTTATTTCAACTAACCACATGGACACTAGATACCTCATTGACCCATGTATTTGTACTGTTTTGTTCAGGAGTGGAGGGTGTGTTGTATAGCAATAGATCATAAAATTCGCAAAAGCTATAACTTACTAAATGTCCACTTATATCCGTGCTTTAATGTGTTTTTTTAAAACTTATATTTATTTGTTTTGTGTGTTTTCTTCTTTTGTGCTTCCTCTGGTATAGACTTCATTGTATGTTGTTCAATAATGGTTATATGAAGAAATAAAAACACTGCATGATATTATGAGTTCATTCTTTCAGAGCGCACTTTGTCACATTTTGTTACTGTTGGTTTTATCAGGTTTTAAATATGATAAAGCTCTCCTTCTCTATTACATTTTTATATCTGAACAACTCACATTATAATGTATGTGTGGCTCTGTCGCCGAGCCTGCACCCACAGAGGGTAATTGGAAAAAAAATTTCCCTGTACGTGATGAAACTGACCAAAACTAATGGAGTGATAGGAGTGACATGCAAAAAACCCATTATATATTATACAGCCACACAAAAGAAAACAAGACTCCCACACCCTTCTTTATCTCCTCTGATAAGACACCTGTGGATGGCAGCTTGCTCATCAGAGCTCATCGGAAACAAACAACTGGCAAGGTAATCATTTCCTCTCAGGTTCCTTAAAATGCTTCATATTTTATATTTATTTTAAGGCTACAAATGACCTGATGCTTAATAAGTAGTGTTCCTGCTTTGAAAGAAGAAGGAGGTGCTGAAAGGTGATGTTAAAAAAATCCACCTGGCTGTCTTGATTTGATTTCTGTTTGGAGAGTATTATTTCCTTTTTTTGTGTGTGTTTATCACTCACTTCAAACCCATCAGGACATATTTTGGATGCAGTTTACATCTCCAGTTACTGTATAATTACAGATGCAATGACAGTGAACTTGCTGCTCCTGCTGTCATTTAGTATTTCAAAGTGTATCTCTGAGCATTCAAAGTGAGTATTTCAAAGTGAATCTCTGAATCTCTCTAAGAAAAAATGCTTTTGCTAATCTGACAGATAGAAACCAGCTAATGCCATCTATCATATAGACCTTTTTGGCAACCAGTATGATTATAAGTTTAAAAGTTGTAGTTGTTACTGGTGTGCAGGTGAAAGATGATCCATGTAGGGAAAACCTGGATTAACATCACCGAGCAGCAGGTGATAATAAAACCCCCATGCCTCCCAAATTAGGGCTTTTATTACATTTAATTGTTGAAAAACGTAATTATTGATTGGATCAGCTAATGAGTGAAAGTGATGAAAGCATTGAAACACATTGTTCTTCTCTCTCCTCCACAGGCTCTCTTCATATCCACACATGGCTGTCAACCTCTCCTCCTCCTCCTCCTCCTCCTCCAACTCCTCCAACTCCTCCCATTCTCTCAACTTCGATTGCTTACACTCCCCCCATGTAAATCTCACTCTATCTGCTTCCCTCATCACTGAAACCCTCCTCCTCCTCCCTCTCTCCATCTTCATCCTCAACCTGGGTGTCCGCCGGTGGGGGTCGAAGACAACAATTCACGCAGACATCTTCACCTACCACATGGTCGCAATGGAACTCATTGGTGTTTCTGGATCCGTCTACGCTTTTTGTGGCCTCTACGTAGGCAGCCTTCGGGTGATGAAGCTGGGTTTTCACATTTTTTGCATCATCTTACCAGGACACTCATTCTTGCACATGCTCACGTGTGTGGAGCGCTACCTTGCTGTTGTTCATCCAATCATGTACCGAGGGCTAAGAAACACAGGCGGGGTCAGGATCAGAAACATCAGCATTGGGTGTGTTTGGCTGCTGGGCTTTGTATGGGTGTGTGTCATGTTCCTGTACTCAAAATTTCCCACCATTCCGTTTTTTTGCCTCTTCGTCTTCACTTTTCTCGTCGTGTGTTTCTGCAGCCTATCCGTGCTTTGTGCTCTCAGACAGCCAGGGCCGGGGGGAGTTGGCAGGGACAGCCGATCAAAGAAGAGAGCTTTTCACACCATCATGGCCATAATGGTAGTGCTGCTGTTTAAGTTTGGCGGACTCCTGGTTTACACTGGCATCATTTTAAAAATGAGAAGGAACATTGATTGGTGTGATTTGTTGATGTCGGCTATCTGGCTTTCTCTGCCAGGCAGTCTGGTTCTGCCTCTGCTGTTTCTACACAGAGTGGGAAAACTGATGTGTTGTAGGAACAAAAGTGTTGAGAAAACTGGATGAGGTTAGAGGAGGATATGTACTCGTCGAGCTGTTTGAGTACAGCTGTTCAAATCTAAAGCAATGTAACACAACGGCTCTGCTATAAATTCTACTTTTATAAGACTTTTCAATCTTTGTTCACATTGTCAGAAAGGTGACGATTCTACTTTATGTTTGTTATTGAGGTCATAGTGGGTGGTGGTGCTGTGCATTATATTGAAAACTGTTCACATGAATCATTGAAGCAGTTTTAACAATTGCATTTTTAAAAATAGCTCATAGTATCAGAGTAGGTCTGCTTGGTAGAGGTCACTTTGTGTCATGATATCTGGTCAAAAACAAAACTCTATTTAACCCACTTAACTTTTTGGGCCTCTTGTATGAGGTATGTAATGCACATAGAGACCAAAGAAGAAAAACACAAGACCAAAATCACTGCTGACATGAGCGATCCTAATGGAGACAGTTTTGAAGATGAGTTTAATGAATGAATCCCTTTAATTGTTTTGACCAACCATTTGGAAGATGTCTGTAAAACATAACATTTAGGGTCAATAAGAAAAAAATAATCCATGTTTTATGCTGGAGTGACCCACGAAGAGGTAACACAAAGTGAGGTGAAGTTGAAGGTGAATTAACAGATAACCAACCCATTAGTAATTATTAAGTTAGACCTAGTATAACCATTATTATTATCATTAATTAGGTTATTTATTTAGGAAGAATGTTGCATGAATTGAACTTGGTGGTCTTGGCTTTGGGTTGTTGTGTTTTAATGATATTATTTCATTTGTATATCAGTCTCTTTCTCTGTACATTACAGACTTTTCAACCATTTTATTTTCTATCTATGATGTAAGACACAGGTTCCACATAAGGAGTTTGGGGTGTTGCCTTTCACACCACTGCCACCTCAGACACAAAGTTAATGCTAACTTACTGAGAACACACAAACTGACTGCTGTTCACTTCTATCTGCTCCAAATGTAAAATGATGCTTATGTGTGTGTTACTAGTGATAATGATGATGAGGCATGAGTATGGGGAGGTTTGCATTTTTCAAAAACAAATTAACAAATAAAGAAACCCATATTGTAAATCCTGCAAGGCTAATTTTCTTTTCCCATTATTCTTCCGCCTGGTTAGAGGTATGGAAATACACTTTATTAGTGACGGTGTTGACGTTCACCTGTCCATTAAAGCGTTTAACAGGATTCAAATGACCTGTGAAGCAGAACTGCTGCTTATTCAAATCAGACATGTGACCCAGAACACCTGTGTCAGTCTCTCAGCCTGTCTGTGTGTACATGGCTTTGTTATTTGAAAGCTGCCAGTCTCTATTAAGAGTTCACTTTGTCAGTTTATTTGATTTTAAGTCAGGGTTGGTTGTTGATAAGGTAAAACTGATCTTTAAAAAGGACATATTCTTCATACATCTCCAGCTCTGTATTTATAATTTTGGGCTCAACTGGAATATCTTTGCATGATTTCCAATTGCAATCAAAAAGGCTTTATATTGGAGCAGCTATTCTCAAAAGTTGCGATACAATTCACAACATTTTTTATTTTTAAAATAAACTACAAACTAATGAATGAAGAGCCAAATGTAGTTTTTTTTTTAATTTTGTAACCTTAAAGAACAATCGGCTCAGAGTTGCTGAAAAATTCTAGTAGTAGTCTAGTAGTCATAAAAGTGGCGTAGCTGCACAAAACAGCGGCTGTAATATAGAATACATACAGTCACCAACCTGTGCAGTCTCATTCAATCTAATCCAACAGCTCTGCTACAAATTCTACATTTATGAAGTTTATATATTTTCAGTCTTCATTAACATTGTCAGGAAGCAAAGGGGCAAAATATTAGCACCACCAGTCAATATAATGGACCATGTATGCCACCACCACTTAATATGACCTCAGTAAGAGCTGTTGTAATAGATTGGATTAGATATCACAGGCAGTGGCGGTTGTTGCTATGGGCAATGTGGGCAACCGCCCAGGGCGCAATCTACTTGGGGGCGCACAAGCGCTCTCAAAAAAAAAAAAGTTTTCTAGACTAATACCGCTCATTTCCACATCAAGTTGGTGCAGTGGGCGATGAGGCGCCCCTACTATCACGTCAACTTGCTGCTGAGAGTCATGTATACAGGTTGTGTGTGAGTCTGACTCTCAGAGGAAAAGCAGGGGGGGGGGGGGGGGGATAGACTGACTTGTGATGATTATGATCCCAGGCCACACAACACAAACTGCTGCTTCCAAATAAATAATAATACATTTATAACATTAATACAGACTCGTTATAGCTACATGTAAGTTATTGGGTTATGTGAAAATGCAATAAATAAATAAATAAATAAAATGCAAAAAAAAAAAAAAAAAGTTTTACATACTTTATTTCATTTATTCACCTTATTTTTGTGTGGTGAAGGATTTGTGCAATTTACATTGGTGTTAACATACTACGTGTCATTTATTTATCTTAATTTCTTAAGATAAGAAAGGGGGGGGCGATGGTGGGTCCGCCCAGGGCGCAAAACTAGCCAGGACCGCCTCTGATCACAGGTGTACCTAATGAAGAGGCCAGTGACTGTATACACAAATAAAATATAATTAATCGTTATAATATACATTTAAAAACAATACATCTACAGTAAATTATGAGAAAATTTGATAAATGTGAAAAGATGGAGCGATGATGTGTGAAGTCGACACACACAGTCCTGTGACAGGTGTGCTGTCAGAGTAATGATGGATCACTGTTGGGTTTTGTGTCGTTTTTGTTGATGGAGACGAGGAAAGATCGTTTGCATGAAAAAATCATCATGTTTTCATCATTACTCATTTATTATTCAAAGAGCCAGTGTGTGTCCAGCAAAACACTCTGACATTTGTTTGGTTTAATAGTTGGTTTTTTTAGGCGTGAGGTCAACTAATAACTTCCCCTTCTTCATCAGATACCTAGTTTTCTACTTTTTATTTTTTAATCATTCTTATTCTCTCTTTTGTGCACTGTCTCTTTGTTTTTGCTCCTTTTCTTTATGCTGTTCTCGGTCTATACTTGTTCTGTCTCATTATCAGCTTGCCAATTAACCGTGAAGCACTTTTAACTACATCGTCACACAAAAAACCATCATTGAGTCTTAAACAACACAGCCTGATTCTCATGAGATCACATTTCTCATAAACCCTGTCACTAACTGGCAGTGGGTTTATTTTGACGATGAGAGGTTGAAGAACCTTCCAACCTGTATTTTTTTTTTAAATCAATGAAAATAAAATGACTGACATGATGTATTTGCAATATTTTGACTTTATTAACACTTGAAAATAAATGAGACTTTTACAGAACACAATATTGTGACTACTCACACTTTACAACTCAATAAAAAGGTTTGAATTGGACAAAAACAAATGGAAACTATTTCACTAAAAGATACATCTCATTATAATTCATGCTACTATTTTTTATGAATGTAGTTGTAGCTTTAATCCACTGATCAAGCAGATTCAGTGTTGTGTTTGCAGCTTGGTAGTTTGCCTGCACGGTGCAGAAACAGCAGAGGTAACACCAGACTGCTGGGCAGAGAGAACCAGTACTGAACACCCAAAATCATACAAGCATATGCTTTGTTAAGCTCTGATGAACTGTACATCCCATAGCTAATCATGAATGTCACAAACCTAACAGACAGCACTCCCATTATAATCATGATGGTGTTGAAAGCCTTCTGCTTTGACTGGTCAACCCTCTCCCTGTTCCCACTCACTTCCCCCGGCCTGGAGCGAATCAGAACACAGAGAACAGAGACACTGCAGAAACAGACCAGAACAGTGCAGAAGACCATGAACAAGATCTGAAAGATTATGTACAAACTAATGCTTATCAGATTTAACACATGGCACGATCCAATGAACAGCAACCAGATGCACCCAGTGATGAGGAATCTCATCCTGACTGCGCTCGCCTGTCTCAGACCCAGGTAGGTGACGGGGTGAACAACAGCCAGGTAGCGATCAACACAGGTGAGGACATGAATCAAGGTCTGTCCAGGTGACATAAGGGTGAACATGTATATCCCCACTATCTTCACAGTTAATACATTCATGTAGACACCAAAAAGGTATATGCAAGACCCAAATATGTCCATCAGCTCCAGGACGATCATGTTGTAGGTGAAGAAGTCAGAGTGGCTGACTGTTGCTGTCATGGAAATGGAGCGCTGTTTCTGCCATCGTTGGAGACCCAAGAAGAGGATGAAGATGAAGAGAGGAAGGAGGAACAGGACTTTGAGGAGGAAGAGGCCTGTCACCATGAAATCGTGTTCTTTGAACTTAGAGCAATCTAGACGTTCAGGATGGAGGGAGGAGTTGACTGACATGTCTGCTTGTATGGATGACTGAGGAGGAAGAGAGAGAACCAATGAGCAAGTGAATATTAGAAGATGGTAAAATATGGGAGAAAGATTTTAACAGCAACTTATCACAATTTAGGATTACATCTAAATGTAGTGCAAAACTGATTTCCAATTTCAGAAAATCAACAACATAATGTGATTTATTGTGCATTTCCATCATTTACTGTTTAAAGAGAGCATCAAAGTCAGGCTGATTCTCATTACTATCATTATTAGGTAAATGTTAGTGTAAGTAAATGTATGATTGATGAAATGACAGCAAGTTTAAGTCACTGTTATTTTGTTAAGACAAAGTATTTGGTAATAATCATGAACATCATAAATGTTCCCAATATTGTTTTAAAAGTCTAAATGAATAAACCTTCAAAGTGATTTAAAAACACTCACGTTGACAGCAGCATTTACATCGTCCATCTTCTTCTTCTGCGTCTCCTGAATCACTGACTGCTGCTCACTGCCAGCTGGAACAAATATATTAATGCTGATGTGTATGAGGGTGTGTGCACTGATGAACGTGTCAGGTTGACACCAGACAGCACGAGTCTGAAGGTTTTTGCATGTTCCAAAACACATTAACTACAAATCACAGCAGGCAAATTTTCTCTCCTTATTCTTCTTCTTCCACAGTGCAGACTCATGATGATCCTCTTTACATCTGTTAAACATAAAGGTTGTTGCAAATATTTAATTGGGAATTGAATATGAAAACAAACTTCATTCACACTTTATCCAAAGTTGTCTATCCAATAGTCCTGGTCTTAATCACATCTTTCCAAACGTCTTGGACTTTTTACAGGGTTTTTTTTACGGAGACATGAATTTCCCAGTTCCTCAACTTCATTCGATCCACTTACAGATGTTATCTTTATGGATTTAACTATTCATCCAGATTTCTTTAACGTTTTACTTAAATATTCAAAGCTGTAGGCGCTTGCTCCGAAATCTTTGTCTGAACTGATTTTCAATTCTGCCCTTTTATATCAATGTGTAGATATTTAAAAAACAGACCCTTTTACCCCTTTTTTTACATCTCTGGATAACAATCCCATGTTTGGTATAGCTATCATTTCAATTCTTCTGAGATGTAATAGTCCCCCAAAACATATTCAGGTCATTTATTTAGAATAGATGCTCCAACATTCATAGCTGTGCTTACCTTCAACCACTGGGCCAGTGGTCATCCTCTGTCTGTGCATCCAATATGAATCCTGATGCCTCTGATATCATTCAAGCTCAAATTGCTGAATTTGACTGTTATTAATGTACTTTTGGGTAATTGTGGACTGTTTCTTTATATTTTCTTAATGCTGAACAGATCTGATGAACACAAAACAAACAGCCTGAACAAATGATCCAACCAGACTGAACTGAAACACTGGACTTAACTAGTAGCTGAACTAATGAAGCGATAAGGAGGTGAAGGTGGGGAGAATCTCAAGTGAGGAGATGAACCAACAGGAGAACAGGAAAGAAGCTGATTGGCTGAGGAAAACACAGGTAGCAGGGCAGGTGTTGAGAACAAGAAAAACACAAACTTCATCCATGAGTTTAATTAAAGTCTGCAATATAATCATGTAAAATACTCTTAATGTATAAACTGTGAAACAGTGACATGAATATGCTTAGATAATGCACAAGTCATACAGAACAAACACAGCAAACAAACTAGGAACCTTTTCTTTATTGCCTATGTAGTAGGTTGAAAATGCTACAGATTTAGTTTTTTATGTATTTTTTTTGTTAATAATTGAACTATTCTAACATTTATTCTAATAACTATCATTTTACAAAGACATTCAGATACATTCATACGGTTTAACAGCAAAGTAATACACATTTACGCCACTAGATGGTGCTGTAGTACTGCTGTGGAAAACGCTAACTTTGGTCCTCTCTCTATTCATCCACAGGTACGGTAAAACTCATTTTTCTGCATTTAGCATGATTTAATATCTAATGTGAATGCTTTAGAAATTGCTTGGTAATGTTGTGATATGATTTTGAGACATGTAGTGTGTTCAGTGAGCTCGTTTTGTAGTTAATTATACCGACGTGCATCAGCGGGTTAGTTTTTCATGAACTTCCGGTTGCACTGTAGTTTTGTAGGTATGAGTTTAATTAACATTAGCCTTCTGTAACATGAGAAAATGTGTCGAGCATGAGTATCAGCCAGCAGTGAGTAAGCGATGGTAAGAGAAATGTTTATATAGCGTTCAGTTTCCGGCGCGGTGCCGCCATTTTGTTAAGTGGATGTACAAGTGTGTGTGTGTGTGTGTGTGAGTGTGTGTGTGTGTGTGTGTGTGAGAGAGAGAGAGAGAGAGAGAGAGAGAGAGAGAGAGAGAGAGAGAGAGAGAGCATAACCTGTAAGACTATTGTAGAAAGGGTTTGTTCATATGATCCTAGTGTAAGATGAGTGTGAGCAGGATTGTATGTTATAATTGAGTGAAGCTAATTTCTGTTTATATTAAATATGTTGAATTATTTTGAATTCACGTGCAGCTATGTTTCTTTTGGCAGAATGTTTTTATTATTTACTGTTAGTTTGGTTACACTGTCTTTTATTTTATTGGGTTAAATATGTTAGTAAAGAGTTTACCTCCACTAATCAGAGAATTAAGATGGAATGTGACTGTGAATTGTATATAATTGTGTGTCAGAAATAAACCAGTTCAGGCATGAGCAAGACGCTAATTTTGGTCGTCTCTCTATTAATCCACAGTGCTATTCAATGTAAATATTAGCTAGACAGTGCTCCCTAGCCTGTGTAACCCTTGCTGCTGGTCCAGATTTCCCCTAGGCCTGGTGACGGTAACACCTAGAAACATAAATTACTGTTGATATAAACATGTAGAAGCAGATTAGAGGTTTCACCTCCGTCCAAGATGCACAGAGAAGAGAAAAAAGTCTAAAAAGGGTCAAAGCTCCAGCAAACGTTGTAGTATACAAGACAACTTTATTGTTTGACTATCATGTTTCAGTTTGTGGCCTTCATCAGGGTCATCATACAACACATTACAAACAGCTTTTAAATAGGGTAGTTACCATATACCCAACCCATCTAAGTAGATACCCCATTGGCTGATAGATGCCTGGATGCACATCCTTGTGTTTTTGTTTGTTTTCTGCTTTTTAACTCTCCTATTACCCTACTGCTCTATTAATATGGTGGTTACATGGGGTGAGGGTGATGAATGTGTCAGGTCAACACATGACAGAAGGACTCTGGAGGTATTTGCATGTTGCAAAACAAACTAATGATTTTTTTTCTTTGACAAACTCTGAACTATGAATCACTGTAGGCAAATTTTCTCACCACTGGGCCTGTGGTCATCATCTGTCTGTGCATCCTAACACTGTCCTGATGCTTCATGTTTTTATTTACTATTTTATTATTATCCACACATCAACTTTTACACCTCAGACAACACACAGGGTTTCTTTGCAAAGTTTGACTTTATTAACACTTTTCTTGAAAATAAATGAGACTTTTACAGAACCCTTAATACCCAAAATATTGTAACTACTCAATAAAAAGTTTATATTGTACACAAACACATGGAAACTATTCCACTAAAATATGAAGCTGATCTTATTTTGTGCTACTGTCTTATAGTGTTATTATTATTATTATTATTAATATCATGAATGTTCATTTTACACTGAAGAGGAATCCTCAGTTACAATGGTGTCAAGATACAACAACAACAATGCAAAACAATATTAGGTGGGTAAATAGAATATACAATGAATAAACACATGTAAACAAATAAGACTACGGAGAAGTTAGAAAGATTTGCAACCAATTAAAATAAGGTCTGACATCGGAACAGCTGTAGTGATGGTAAACAATCTAACTTTAAGGTTTTTGCAGATTGTTTCAAGTCTAAGGTGCACTGTAAGAGAAGGACATTTTTCCTCTTGCAGTTCTGACTAATGGAGTGTAGAGCAACAACCTATTCTGTGAGTGAGTACCAATATCATGTGACTTCAGGGTTAAAAGAGATTAAATATAGGGTGATAGTAACTGTAGTAGAGCTTTATATATGAATAAAAAACAATGTACCACCACATGTTAGTACATGTATGGTGGAATAATGAAGAGAAGTTTATTTCTATAGAGAAAACCAAGTATTTGCAAATAAGTGTGCTAAGAGTGTATATAAATGTAGTTGTAGCTCTAATCCACTCATCAAGCAGATTCAGTGTTGTGTTTGCAGCTTGGTAGTTTACCTGCACGGTGCAGAAACAGCAGAGGTAACACCAGACTGCTGGGCAGAGAGAACCCGTGCTGAAGACCCATCAACATACAAATATATGAGCTGAGAAGCTCTGATGAATTGTACATACCATAGCTAATCACAGTTGTCACAAACCTAACAGACAGCACTCCCATTATAATCATGATGGTGTTGAAAGCCTTCTGCTTTGACTGGTCAACCCTCTCCCTGTTCCCACTCACTTCCCCCGGCCTGGAGCGAATCAGAACACAGAGAACAGAGACACTGCAGAAAAAGACCAGAACAGTGCAGAAGACCATGAACATGATATATAAGATGAATCTACCAAAACTGCTGATCAGATTTAATACATAACACAATCCAATGAACAGCAACCAGATGCACCCAGTGATGATGTTTCTGATCCTGACTGCGCTCGCCTGTCTCAGACCCAGGTAGGTGACGGGGTGAACAACAGCCAGGTAGCGCTCAACACAGGTGAGGACATGGAACAAGGTCTGTCCAGGTGACATAAGGGTGAACATGTATATCCCCACCATCTTCACAGTTAATACATTCATGTAGACACCAAAAAGGTATATGCAAGACCCAAATATTTCCACCAGCTCCAGGACGATCATGTTGTAGGTGAAGAAGTCAGAGTGGCTCACTGTTGCTGTCATGGAAACGGAGCGCTGTTTCTGCCATCGTTGGAGACCCAAGAAGAGGATGAACATGAAGAGAGGAAGGAGGAAGAGGATTTTGGTGAAGAAGAGGCCTGTCACCATGAAATTGTATTCTTTGAACGTAGAGCAATCTCGATGTTCAGGATGGAGGGAGGAGTTGACTGACATGTCTGCTTGTATGGATGACTGAGGAGGAAGAGAGAGAACCAATGAGCAAGTGAATATTAGAAGATGGAAAAATATGGGAGAATTTGTTTAGCAGCAATTTATCACAAGTTAGGATTACATCTAAATGTAGTGCAAAACTGATTTAAAATTTCAGAAAATCAACAACATAATGTGACATTTACTGTTTAGAGAGAGCATCAAAGTCATCAGTTGGAGGCTGATTCTCATTACTATCATTATTAGGTAAATGTTAGTGTAAGTAAATGTATGATTGATGAAATTAGATATTATATTTTATTAAGACAAAGTATTTGGTAATAATCATGAACATCATAAATGTTCCCAATTTCATTTTAAAAGTCTAAATGAATAAACCTTCAAAGTGATTAAAAACACTCACGTTGACAGCAGCATTTACATCGTCCATCTTCTTCTTCTGCGTCTCCTGAATCACTGACTGCTGCTCACTGCCAGCTGGAACAAATATATTAATGCTGATGTGTATGAGGGTGTGTGCACTGATGAACGTGTCAGGTTGACACCAGACAGCACGAGTCTTAAAGTTTTTGCATGTTCCAAAACACACTAATGATTTTGTTTGACAAATTACCAACTATAAATCACAGCAGGCAAATGTTCTCTCATTAGTCGTCTTCCACAGCGCATACTCAGTTGAGTAACCGCACCGCACATTTCTTTAATGGCAGCCATGATGACTCTCTTTACATCTGTTAAACACATCAAAGGTTTTGCATATATCTCCTGGAGAATTGAATATGAATGTGCATATTATTCAAACTTATTAAATCATTTTTGCTTTTCTCATGTCACCACATCAACACAGTTTGCAACAAGCCACCACTTCTCAGAGACATAAATCCATCAATAAAAAACAACCCCCCCCCCCCCCATAAATCTTCAAAGAAATTGAGGAAATGAAGCTTTAACAAAAGGTTCAATCATGATGATGATGTCATTTACATGCTGAGGTCTGTATTTTCCTTTCTAAAACCATCCTGTCATTATCATCTCTCATGCATGCTCAATCTATTCCTAGCTGTCATTGCCCAGGTCATCGATCGAGATATTAACTGTTAATCAGCTGATCACATCTATCCAATAGTCCTGGTCCTGGTCACATCTATCCAAAGGTCTTGGCCAAGTAATTATTTTTGTAATTTGCTTTTTATAGGTTTTTGTTACAGGAGACATGAATTTCCCAGTTCCTAAACTTCATTTGATCCACCCAACAGAAGTTACCTTTATGGATTCAACTATTCATAAATGATTTTTTATCCTTTACTTAAATACTCAAACCTGGAGGCGCTTGCTCCGAAATTGTCAGACCTGGACGAGAATGAGGACTCAGATGCAGAGGTTGACGGTTAGGCAGACTTTAGTAGTAACAAAAAACACTCCTAACAAGGAGGAAAAAAGGCCGAAGAAACTAAGGACAAAAGAAACAAAATCACTCCACGAGGAGGAAAACAAAACTCTAAGAAACTAAACTGGTACTACACTAAACTATGAAATAATTACAAACAAAAATCTCTCACAAGGAGGCAAAAACACTGGCTTACTTGACAAAAACAAGGCTGTGATCTAACATGGGCTGAAGAGACTGGCTGGGGTGCACGATGAGACGAGACACTCTGACACAAGACAAAGGAAGACGCAGACTATAAAACACATGAGGGTAATGGGGAACAGGTGGACACAATCAGGACTCAGGGAAGACAATCAGACCGGTGACACATGAGGAAGGGCAAGTGAGAGGAGAGTTAATTTTCAAAATAAAACAGGAAGTCACAAGACAAAAACCCCAGGACAAGACAAACCTCACCGCGGTGTGACAGAAATATTTGTCTTAATTTAAATTCTGCCCTTTTATATCAATGTGTATATATTTTTAAAAAACAGACCCATGTACCCCTTTTTTCACATCTCCAGATAACAATCCCATGTTTGCTTTAGCTATCATTTCAATTATTCTGAGTTGTAATATCCCCCCAGAACATATTCAGGCAGGTCATTTATTTAGAATAGATGCTCCAACATTCATAGCTGTGCAACCACTGGGTCGGTGGTCATCATCTGTCTGTGCATTCAAACATGAATCCTGATGCCTCTGCTATCATTCAAGCTCAAACGTCTTTACAGCTTGTGGTTGGCATTGCTTATATCTGGTGTTTTGTGTTTTTTCTCTCTTGTTATTTAGTTGCACACTCTACTTATTTTTTTTGGTCTCTGCTGACCCCTTCTGGCCAGCTCCAATCATTGCTGAATTTCATGTTATTAATGTATTTTTGGGTAATTGTGGACTGTTTCTTTATATTTTCTGAATGCTATGTGAAGCAGAACAGGTGGACTTTAGGCAGAGAGAGACTAAATGATTTTAGGTTGAGTGGAGGCAAAGAAGAAGTGAACTGAACAGATCTGATGAACACAAAACAAACAGCCTGAACAAATGATCCAACCAGACTGAACTGAAACACTGGACTTAAATAGTAGCTGAACTAATGAGGAGATAAGGAGGTGCAGGTGGAGAATCTCAAGTGAGGAGATGAACCAACAGGAGAACAGGAAAGAAGCTGATTGGCTGAAGAAAACACAGGTAGCAGGGCAGGTGTTGAGAACAAGAAAAAACACAAACTTCATCCATGAGTTTAATTAAAGTCTGCAATATAATCATGAAAAATACTCTTAATGTATAAACTGTCAATCAAACGGTGTCAGAATGACATGAATATAGTTAAATAATGCACAAGTCATACAGAACAAACACAGCAAATAAACTAGGAACCTTTTCTTTATTGCCTAGAAACATAAATTACTGTTGATATAAACATGTAGAAGCAGATTAGAGGTTTCACCTCCGTCCAAGATGCACAGAGAAGAGAAAAAAGTCTAAAAAGGGTCAAAGCTCCAGCAACAGTTGTAGTATACACGACAACTTTATTGTTTGACCATCATGTTTCAGCTTGTGGCCTTCATCAGGGTCATCATACAACACATTACAAACAGCTTTTAAAAAGGGTAGTTACCATATACCCAACCCATCTAAGTAGATACCCCATTGGCTGATATATGTCTGGATGCACATCATTGTGTTTTTGTTTGTTTTCTGCTTTTTAACTCTCCTATTACCCTACTGCTCTATTAATATGGTGGTTACATGGGGTGAGGGTGATGAATGTGTCAGGTCAACACATGACAGAAGGACTCTGGAGGTATTTGCATGTTGCAAAACAAACTAATGATTTTTTTTCTTTGACAAACTCTGAACTATGAATCACTGCAGGCAAATTTTCTCACCACTGGGCCTGTGGTCATCATCTGTCTGTGCATCCTAACACTGTCCTGATGCTTCATGTGCTGTTTTTATTTATTATTTTATTATTATCCACACATCAACTTTTACACCACAGACAATACACAGGGTTTCTTTGCAAAGTTTGACTTTATTAACACTTCACTTGAAAATAAATGAGACTTTTACAGAACCCTTAATATCCAGAATAATGTAACTACTCCACAACTCAATAAAAAGGTTCAAATTGTACACAAACACATGGAAACTATTCCACTAAAATATGAAGCTGATCTTATTTTGTGCTACTCTTTTATAGTGTTATAATTATTATTATTATTATTATTATTATAAAGAAGAAGAAGAAGTCATCATTTACAATGGTGTCGAGAAACAACAACAATACAGAACAATATTAGATGGGTTAATAGAAAAAAATAAAACAATGAATAAATGCAAGTAATCAGATAAGACTTGCCAATAAGTGTTTTAAGAGTGTGTTAATATAAATGTAGTTGTAGCTCTAATCCACTCATCAAGCACATTCAGTGTTGTGTTTGCAGCTTGGTAGTTTACCTGCACGGTGCAGAAACAGCAGTGGTAACACCAGACTGCTGGGCAGACAGAACCAGTAATGAAGAGCCATCATCACACAAGTATATGAGCTGAGAAGCTCTGATGAAAACAACATACCATAGCTAATCACAGTTGTCACAAACCTAACAAACAGCACTCCCATTATAATCATGATGGTGTTGAAAGCCTTCTGCTTTGACTGGTCAACCCTCTCCCTGTTCCCACTCACTTCCCCCGGCCTGGAGCGAATCAGAACACAGAGAACAGAGACACTGCAGAAAAAGACCAGAGCAGTGCAGAAGACCATGAACAAGATACTTGAGATGAATTGAACAAAATTGCTCATCAGATTTAGAACGTGCGGTGATCCAATTAACAGCAACCAGATGCACCCAGTGATGATGTTTCTCATCCTGACTGCGCTCGCCTGTCTCAGACCCAGGTAGGTGACGGGGTGAACAACAGCCAGGTAGCGCTCAACACAGGTGAGGACATGAATCAAGGTCTGTCCAAGTAGCATCATGTTAAATATGTAATAACCCATTGCCCTTGCAGCTGATACCTTCATGTAGATACCAAAAAGGTGTAAGCACGACCCAAATATGTCCAGCAGCTCCAGGGCGATCATGTTGTAGGTAAAGAAGTCAGAGTGGCTCACTGTTGCTGTCATGGAAACGGAGCGCTGTTTCTGCCATCGTTGTAGACCCAAGAAGAGGATGAAGATGAAGAGAGGAAGGAGGAAGAGGACTTTGGTGAGGAGGAGGCCTGTGAACATGAAAATGCTTTCTTTGGACTGAGAGCAATCTGTAGATGCAGGATGGAGGGAGGAGTTGACTGACATGTCTGCTTGTATGGATGACTGAGGAGGAAGAGAGAGAACCAATGAGCAAGTGAAGATTAGAAGATGGGAAAAATATGGCAACTTATCACAAGTTAGAATTACATCTAAATGTAGTGCAAAACTGATTTCAAATTTCAGAAGTTTAATTCAGAGATTTAATGTGCATTTCCATCCTTTACTGTTTAGAGAGAACATCAAAGTCATCAGTTGGAGGCTGATCCTTATTATTATTATCAATATTATTACTATTATTATTATTATCAATATTATTATTATTTTTATTTGATTGATGAAATTAGAGCATTATTTTATTAAGACAAAGTATTTGGTAACAATCATGAACATCATAAATGTTCCCAATTTCATTTTAAAAGTCTAAATGAATAAACCTTCAAAGTGATTAAAAACACTCACGTTGACAGCAGCATTTACATCGTCTATCTTCTTCTTCTGCGTCTCCTGAATCACTGACTGCTGCTCACTGCCAGCTGGAACAAATATTAATGCTGATGTGTATGAGGGTGTGTGCACTGATGAACGTGTCAGGTTGACACCAGACAGCACGAGTCTGGAGGTTTTTGCATGTTCCAAAACACACTAATGATTTTGTTTGACAAATTACCAACTATAAATCACAACAGGCAAATGTTCTCATATTAGTCTTCTTCCACAGTGCAGACTCAGTTGAGTAACCGCACCGCACATTTCTTTAATGGCAGCCATGATGATCCTCTTTACATTTGTTAAACACATCAAAGGTTTTGCATATGTCTCCTGGAGAATTGGATATGAATGTGCATTTTATTCAAACTTGTTAAGTCATTTTTGCTTTTCTCATGTCATCACATCAACACCTTTGCAACAAGCCACCACTTCTCAGAGACATAAATCCTTCAATAAAAACAACCCCCCCCCCCCCCCCGATAAATCTTCAAAGAAATTGAGGAAATGAAGCTTTAACGAAGGTTCAGTCATGATGATGATGTCATTTACATGCTGAGGTCTGTATTTTCCTTTCTAAAACCATCCTGTCATTATCATCTCTCATGCATGCTCAATCTATTCCTAGCTGTCATTGCCCAGGTCATCAATCGAGATATCAACTCTTCATCAGCTGATCACTTATATCCAATAGTCCTGGTCCTGGTCACATCTATCCAAAGGTCTTGGCCTTTCTTTTTGTAATTTGCTTTTTACAGGTTGTTTTTTAAGGGAGATGTGAATTTCCCAGTTCCTCAACTTCATTTGATCCACTTACAGATGTTTCCTTTATGGATTTAACTATTCATCCAGATTTCTTTTATCTTTTACTTAAATACTCAAAGCTGGAGGTGCTCAGTTAGACATTTTCGGCATCAATAGTTAGGGAGTCATAGAATGTGCATAAGGAACCCTGGAGGGAGAACCTTATATTCTCCAGGGTGATACATTGCAGCATTTCATGGATCCATTTATTGCAAGTGGAAGGGGAGGCATGAGTCCACTTAAGGAGGATGAGCCTTCGAGCAAGTAAGGAAGAAAACGCAATAATATACTGTGAGGATTTAGACAGGCCATGTGTGAGGGAGACACCGAAGAGGACCACAAGGGGCTCAGGGTTTATAGTTCGGCCTATAACTTCACTAATTGTTTTAAATATCGCAGACCAGTATTCTGATAGTCGTGGGCAGGTCATATGAACATAATCAGCAGGGGAGCCTTTACATCTATTACACTCATCTGTTCTGTCGGGGTAGATTTTGGCCAGCCTAGCATTAGTCAGGTGGACTCTGTCCAAAATTTTACATTGCAGCAGGTCATGCCTTGCGCATATGGAGAAAGTGTGTACACGGTTTAATATTCGTTCCCAACACTCATCAGATAATGAGGTCCCAAGGTCCCGGTCCCAGGCAGCCCTTAGGGATGTCAGTCGGTTCTGTGACAGTGTATGAATACGGTTATAAACAATTGTTATGAGGCCTTTTTGCTGGTACCGAGAGATAGGAGTTGGTCAATCATTGTTTCTGGGGGGGCGATTTGGAAAATTAGGGTAGAGGGATTTCACGTAGTGTGTAATTTGAAAGAAGCAGAACAGGTGTGCGTTTGGAAGGTTAAACTTGGCTGACAGGTCTGCAAAAGGGGGAAAAATATCCTTAATAAAGAGATCCTTGATAGAGAGGACGCCTTTTCCAGACCAAGATCTAAAGGCCGTATCAGGGCAGGAGGGAGAAAATAAGTGATTGTGATAGATTGGGGAAAGAATGGAGGGAGAGTGTAGGCCAAAGGTCTTCCTAAAAAAAGGGGAGGGGGCACACACACACACACACACACACACACACACACACACACACACACACACACACACACACACACAACTGCAAGACAGAACATTATCATTCCATGTAGGAATAACAAACTTCTGCATCATTCTAGATACAAACCTCCTCCTAATCCTATTACATCCCTGTTCCCATCTTCCATTAGAAGTGATTAATGTAACAGTCAAACAAAGTAAGAAGCACCTTGTTGTTGTGTTAAGGCATCAGATTCCAAAGACCTTTTTGCTGTGATCGCTAACCGTGGCTTGCACTTGGTCCATTTTAGCTTCGAGGGACGAGAAGGTAGTTTTAAATTCTAACTAGGTCCAACTTGTACTTCTTAGGTAGTGCAGTAGCTGGGTTGTCAGCCGACGCCAAGTTGTTTTTATTCTGATTGGTTTGCTTGCCATTCCGTTGACACCACGCCGCATCCAAAGTCTTCATCTGTTAACACCCACAAGGATATTCTTGGAAGATAGTCGGGTTTAATAGTTAATTCAAAAAGTAGCGGGAAACATGGGATGGACCCGTCTACTCCTCATCCGCCTTGACCGGAAGCCCCCGACATGAATCCTGATGCCTCTAATCATTCAAGCTCAAACGTCTATACAGCTTGTGGTTGGCATTGCTTAAATCTTGTGTTTTGTTTCTTATTTAGTTGCACACTCTACATATACCATTACGTCTCTGCTGGTCAGCTCCAATCATTGCTGAATTTCATGTTAGTGTTTTAGGGTACATGTGGACTGTTTCTTTATACTTCAATGCTATGTGAAGCAGAACAAGTGGACCCAAAGGCAGGAGACTTTAAGAATAAATCATTTTAGATTGAGTGGAGGCAAAGAAGAAGTGAACTGAACAGATCTGATGAACACAAAAACAGCCTGAACAAATGATCCAACCAGACTTAAGTGGTGTGAATTGACACATCAGGTCAATTGGCAGATTATGTGGCTAAGAGGCACAGATACAAGTTGAACAGTATAGGTCCAAGGACTGACATGACATGGGGGCTGTTGGGGAGATGAGATGAAATTGTCCATAGTGACCTTAAATGTTCTGTCTGATGAAAGTATGATGAAAACCATTTAAGGGCAGTTCAACCTCTTCCAACACAGTTCCTGAGTCTGTTGAGTAAAATTGTGTAATCCACCATGTCGAAGGATGCACTTAAGTCAAGTAAAATGAGAATGCTGAATTGTCCACAGTCCACGGTCATCAGGATGTAGTGAGTATCATTGAGTAGTGCTGTGGTTCTTTCTAAAGCCAGACTGGAATTTGTCAAATTGTGTTGTTTTTCCCAGTATTTCAAACGGTAACGGATGGAAGTGGTAGGACCCAGTTGCAGCACAGAACACCAATGAGCAGTTTTAAATGATCTGTATTATAGTCTGCAAGGTAACTGAGTGTGTAGGGAAACTGGCAGGGCTCAGGGTCACTGATGACAGAGTTGGCAGCAGGTAAGATGCCAGTAGCACTCACGGACATGAGGTTGACCACGCTGGAAGTTCTGGGTTCTCCTGACAGGATCAAAGCCAGAGGAGAAGTGAGGCCGTCATCTAGTGAATGAACAGCAGCAGTAGGTTGAACGGGATGAGCAGAGCTGGCTGAGACGTTCTTATGTTTGGCCTGAGGAGATGTTGTGGGGCCAGAGGTTGCAGAGGGCCTTTCAGACAGGCATTTAACAAACCACTTAGTGAGGAGAGTTGTGGAGCTGGAAGAGCTCCAGACACAGAGCTAGAGTAAAAAAGTAAAGTTTTTAACACCTACCCAATTTCTGAACCTGATTCTTCGCCATGAGCTGCAATCTGACGAATGTGCAGCACTGCCGATGAGGTAGAAACCAACACTGTGAATTAAGATGTCAACATGAAAGTTTACAGTAAAACAAAAAGTTATCTCACCATAAATTACGAAAGCAAAGAGAAAGAGAGAGACATATATAAAGAGACGCAGCAGATGATAAAGGAGATATGAACAGGATCAGGACCATTGGATAACTTTGACCAGGACCATTATATAGATGTTACAAGGACGGGGAACATTGGATAGATAAGTTGTCCAATAGATCATTTTGGATAAAGTTTTAGTTTAAATTAAAGTTAATATACAGTAACATCCCTTAAAATGTTTCAAAACCTTTGATGTGTTTAACAAATGTAAAGAGGATCATCATGGCTGCCATTAAATAAATGTGTGGTGCTGTTACTCAGCTGACTCTGCACTGTGGAAGAAGAATAAGGAGAGAACATTTGCCTGCTGTGATTTATAGTTGGTAATTTGTCAAACAAAATCATTGATTTGTTTTGGAACATGCAAAAACCTTCAGACTCGTGCTGTCTGGTGTCAACCTGACACGTTCATCAGTGCACACACCCTCATACACATCAGCATTAATATATTTGTTCCAGCCGGCAGTGAGCAGCAGTCAGTGATTCAGGAGACACAGAAGAAGAAGATGGACGATGTAAATGCTGCTGTCAACGTGAGTGTTTTTAATCACTTTGAAGGTTTATTCATTTAGACTTTTAAAACAAAATTGGGAACATTGATGATGTTCATGATTATTACCAAATACTTTGTCTTAACAAAATAACAATGACTTAAGCTTGCTGCCATGTCATCAATCATACATTTACTTACACTGACATTTACCTAATAATAATAATAATTATAAGAATACAACTGTTTACTTTTATCGCTCACTAAACAGTAAAGGATGGAAATGCACATTAAATCACATTTTCTTTTGTCGATTTTCTGAAAATTTCATCAGTTTTGCACTATATTTAGATGTAATCCTAACTTGTGATAAGTTGTCATATTTTTCCATCTTCTAATATTCACTTACTCATTGGTTCTCTCTCTTCCTCCTCAGTCATCCATACAAGCAGACATGTCAGTCAACTCCTCCCTCCATCCTGAACGTCTAAATTGCTTGAAGTCCGAAGAATACAATGTCATGCTCACAGGCCTCTTCCTCACCAAAATCCTCTTCCTCCTTCCTCTCTTCATCTTCATCCTCTTCTTGGGTCTCCAACGATGGCAGAAACAGCGCTCCGTTTCCACGACAGCAACAGTGAGCCACTCTGACTTCTTCACCTACAACATGATCGCCCTGGAGCTGGTGGACATATTTGGGTCTTGCTTATACGTTTTTGGTGTCTTCATGAATGTATTAACTTTAAAGATGGTGGGGATTATCATGTTCACCCTTGTGATATTTGGACAGACCTTGTTTCATGCCCTCACCTGTGTTGAGCGTTACCTGGCTGTTGTTCACCCCGTCACCTACCTGGGTCTGAGACAGGCGAGCGCAGTCAGGATTAGAAACATCATCACTGGGTGCATCTGGTTGCTGTTCATTGGATTGTGTTGTGCATTAAATCTGATCAACCTTTTTGTTGTATTCATCTTATATACCATTGTCATGGTCTTCTGCAATGTTCTGGTCTGTTTCTGCAGTGTCTCTGTTCTCTGTGTTCTGATTCGCTCCAGGCCGGGGGAAGTGAGTGGGAACAGGGAGAGGGTTGACCAGTCAAAGCAGAAGGCTTTCAACATCATCATGATTATAATGGGAGTGCTGTCTGTTAGGTTTGTGACAACTGTGATTGGCTATGGTATGTTGTTTTCATCAGAGCTTCCCAGCTCACATACTTGTATGATGATGGGTCTTCAGTACTGGTTCTCTCTGCCCAGCAGTCTGGTGTTACCTCTGCTGTTTCTGCACCGTGCAGGTAAACTACCAAGCTGCAAACACAACACTGAATCTGCTTGATGAGTGGATTAGAGCTACAACTACATTTATATTAACACACCCTTAACACACTTATTGGCAAATTCAGAACAATACTTGGTTTTCTCTATAGAAATAAACTTCTCTTCATTATTCCACCATACATGTACAAACATGTGGTGGTACATTGGTTTTTATTTATATATAAAGCTCTACTACAGTTACTACCACCCTATATTTAATCTCTTTTAACCCTGAAGTCACATGATATTGGTACTCACTCACAGAATAGGTTATTGCTCTACACTCCATTAGTCAGAACTGCAAGAGGAAAAATGTCCTTCTCTTACAGTGCACCTTACACTTGAAACAATCTGCAAAAACCTTAAAAAGTTAGATTATTTACCACTACAGCTGTTCAGAGGCCTCCTGTCAGACCTTGTTTTAATTGCTTGCAAATGTTTTAACTTCACCGTAGTCTTATCTGTTTACTTGTGTTTATTCATTGTTATTCATTTCTTCTATTTACCCACCTAAGATTGTTTTTCCTTGTTGTTGTTGTTTCAACACCATTGTAAATGATGATTCCTCTCCAATGTCTTTTGCGGTAAAATAATAAAAGGTTTGTAATAATAATGATAATAATAATAATAATAGTAATAACATAAAAGAGTAGCACGAATTAAGAACAGATTTATGTTTAAGTGTAATAGTTTCCATGTGTTTGTGTACAATTCGAAACTTCTTATTGAGTTGTTGTTAATAAAGCCAAACTTTGCAAAGAAACCCTGTGTGTTGTCTGAGGTGTAAAAGTTGGTGTGTGGATAATAATAAAATAGTAAATAAAAACATGAAGCATCAGGACAGTGTTAGGATGCACAGACAGATGATGACCACAGGCCCAGTGGTGAGACAATTTGCCTGCAGTGATTCATAGTTCAGAGTTTGTCAAAGAAAAAAAATCATTAGTTTGTTTTGCAACATGCAAATACCTCCAGAGTCCTTCTGTCATGTGTTGACCTGACACATTCATCACCCTCACCCCATGTAACCACCATATTAATAGAGCAGTAGGGTAATAGGAGAGTTAAAAAGCAGAAAACAAACAAAAACACAATGATGTGCATCCAGACATCTATCAGCCAATGGGGTATCTACTTAGATGGGTTGGGTATATGGTAACTACCCTTTTTAAAAGCTGTTTGTAATGTGTTGTATGATGACCCTGATGAAGGCCACAAACTGAAACATGATAGTCAAACAATAAAGTTGTCCTGTATACTACAACTGTTGCTGGAGCTTTGACCCTTTTTAGACCTTTTTCCTCTTCTCTGTGCATCTTGGACGGAGGTGAAACTTCTAATCTGCTTCTACATGTTTCTATCAACAGTAAGTAGCTGAATCAAAGGAATCTGGGAAAATGGCAAATTCATGCATCCTTAAAAACCGAGAAGAAGCTGATTACAAAAAAAACAACAATCTAATAGAGTTGAAATAAGGAGGAATGTTTAAAGATTGACTACATAAGTGTCATTGGGAGTCTATTATCAATGCTAGAATGTCTATGCAATGGACTTGGTTCTGGTTGTTCTCACATCTATCCAATAGTCCTGGTCCTGGTCCTGGTCACTTCTATCCAATAGTCCTGGTCCTGGTCACTTCTATCCAATAGTCCTGGTCCTATCTATCTACAGGTCTTGGTTAAGTAGTTCTTTTTGTAATAAGCTTTTTACAGATTTTTTTAAGGGAGACGTGAATTTCCCAGTTCCTCAACTTCATTCGATCCACTTACAGATGTTATCTTTATGGATTTAACAATTCATCCAGATTTCTTTAATGTTTTACTTAAATATTCAAAGCTGTAGACGCTTGCTTTGAAATTTTTGACTGAACTTATTTTGAATTCTGCCCTTTTATATCAATGTGTAGATATTTAAAAAAACAGACACTTTTACCCCTTTTTTTTTTACATCTCTGGATAACAATCCCATGTTTGGTTTAGCTATCATTTCAAGCAGATTCTTCTGAGATGTAATATTCCCCCAGAACATATTCAGGTCATTTATTTAGAATAGATGCTCCAACATTCATAGCTGTGCTTTCCTTCAACCACTGGGCCAGTGGTCATCCTCTGTCTGTGCATCCAATATGAATCCTGATGCCTCTGATATCATTCAAGCTCAAACGTCTTTACAGCTTGTGGTTGGCATTGCTTATATCTGGTGTTTTGTGTTTTGTCTCTTTTGTTATTTAGTTGCACACTTATTTTTTTTGGTCTCTGCTGACCTCTTCTGGCCAGCTCCAATCATTGCTGAATTTCATATTATTAATGTATTTTTGGGTATATGTGCACTCTTTCTTTATATTTTCTGAATGCTATGTGAAGCAGAACAGGTGGAATTCAGGTAGAGAGAGACTTTAAGAATAAATGATTTTAGGTTGAGTGGAGGCAAAGAAGAAGTGAACTGAACAGATCTGATGAACATAAAACAAACAGCCTGAACAAATGATCCAACCAGACTGAACTGAAACACTGGACTTAAATAGTAGCTGAACTAATGAGGAGATAAGGAGGTGCAGGTGGGGGGAATCTCAAGTGAGGAGATGAACCAACAGGAGAACTGGAAAGAAGCTAATTGGATGAGGAAAACACAGGTAGCAGGGCAGGTGTTGAGAACAAGAAAAAACATAGACTTCATCCATGAGTTTAATTAAAGTCTGCAATACAATCATGTAAAATACTCTTAATGTATAAACTGTCAATCAAACGGTGTCAGAATGACATGAATATAGTTAAATACTGCTCAAGTCATACAGAACAAACACAGCAAATAAACTAGGAACCTTTTCTTTATTGCCTAGAAACATAAATTACTGTTGATATAAACATGTAGAAGCAGATTAGAGGTTTCACCTCCGTCCAAGATGCACAGAGAAGAGAAAAAAGTCTAAAAAGGGTCAAAGCTCCAGCAAACGTTGTAGTATACAAGACAACTTTATTGTTTGACTATCATGTTTCAGTTTGTGGCCTTCATCAGGGTCATCATACAACACATTACAAACAGCTTTTAAAAAGGGTAGTTACCATATACCCAACCCATCTAAGTAGATACCCCATTGGCTGATAGATGTCTGGATGCACATGATTGTGTTTTTGTTTGTTTTCGTTTCTGCTTTTTAACTCTCCTATTACCCTACTGCTCTATTAATATGGTGGTTACATGGGGTGAGGCTGATGAATGTGTCAGGTCAACACATGACAGAAGGACTCTGGAGGTATTTGCATGTTACAAAACAAACTAATGATTTTTTTTTCTTTGACAAACTCTGAACTATGAATCACTGCAGGCAAATGTTCTCACCACTGGGCCTGTGGTCATCATCTGTCTGTGCATCCTAACACTGTCCTGATGCTTCATGTGCTGTTTTTATTTACTATTTTATTATTATCCACACATCAACTTTTACACCTCAGACAACACACAGGGTTTCTTTGCAAAGTTTGGCTTTATTAACATTTTACTTGAAAATAAAATGAGACTTTTACAGAACCCTTAATACCCAAAACATTGTTAAGGTTTTTGCAGATTGTTTCAAGTGTAAGGTGCACTGTAAGAGAAGGACATTTTTCCTCTTGCAGTTCTGACTAATGGAGTGTAGAGCAACAACCTATTCTGTGACTGAGTACCAATATCATGTGACTTCAGGGTTAAAAGAGATTAAATATAGGGTGATAGTAACTGTAGTAGAGCTTTATATATGAATAAAAACCAATGTACCACCATGTTAGTGCATGTATGGTGGAATAATGAAGAGAAGTTTATTTCTATAGAGAAAACCAAGTATTTGCAAATAAGTGTGTTCAGAGTGTGTTAATATAAATGTAGTTGTAGCTCTAATCCACTCATCAAGCAGATTCAGTGTTGTGTTTGCAGCTTGGTAGTTTACCTGCACGGTGCAGAAACAGCAGAGGTAACACCAGACTGCTGGGTAGAGAGAACCAGAACTGAAGACCCAAAATCATACAAGTATATGAGCTGGGAAGCTCTAATGAACTGTACATACCATAGCTAATCACAGTTGTCACAAACCTAACAGACAGCACTCCCATTATAACCATGATGATGTTGAAAGCCTTCTGCTTTGACTGGTCAACCCTCTCCCTGTTCCCACTCACTTCCCCCGGCCTGGAGCGAATCAGAACACAGAGAACAGAGACACTGCAGAAAAAGACCAGAACATTGCAGAAGACCATGAACATGACTTGAGAATGATATATGTTGGTTTTGAATAACAGTGTTATTACAAGCACTGAAGCAATTAACAGCAACCAGATGCACCCAGTGATGATGTTTCTGATCCTGACTGCGCTCGCCTGTCTCAGACCCAGGTAGGTGATGGGGTGAACAACAGCCAGGTAGCGCTCAACACAGGTGAGGGCATGAAACAAGGTCTGTCCAAATATCACAAGGGTGAACATTAATATCGCCACCATCTTTACAGTTAATACATTCATGTAGACACCAAAAAGGTATAAGCAAGACCCAAATATGTCCACCAGCTCCAGGGCGATCATGTTGTAGGTGAAGAAGTCAGAGTGGCTCACTGTTGCTGTCGTGGAAACGGAGCGCTGTTTCTGCCATCGTTGGAGACCCAAGAGGAGGATGAAGATGAAGAGAGGGAGGAGGAAGAGGATTTTGGTGAAGAAGAGGCCTGTGAACATGAAATTGTATTCTTTGAACGTAGAGCAATCTCGATGTTCAGGATGGAGGGAGGAGTTGACTGACATGTCTTCTTGTATGGATGACTGAGGAGGAAGAGAGAGAACCAATGAGCAAGTGATTATTAGAAGATGGAAAAATATGGCAACTTATCACAAGTTAGGATTACATCTAAATGTAGTGCAAAACTGATTTAAAATTTCAGAAGTTTAATTCAGAGATTTAATGTGCATTTCCATCCTTTACTGTTTAGAGAGAACATCAAAGTCATCAGTTGGAGGCTGATTCTCATCATTATTATTATTATTATTATCAATATTATTATTATTAGGTTAGTGTAAGTATACTTATTTGATTGATGAAATTAGAGCATTGTTATTTTATTAAGACAAAGTATTTGGTAATAATCATGAACATCATAAATGTTCCCAATTTCATTTTAAAAGTCTAAATGAATAAACCTTCAAAGTGATTAAAAACACTCACGTTGACAGCAGCATTTACATCGTCCATCTTCTTCTTCTGCGTCTCCTGAATCACTGACTGCTGCTCACTGCCAGCTGGAACAAATATATTAATGCTGATGTGTATGAGGGTGTGTGCACTGATGAACGTGTCAGGTTGACACCAGACAGCACGAGTCTGAAGGTTTTTGCATGTTCCAAAACACACTAATGATTTTGTTTGACAAATTACCAACTATAAATCACAGCAGGCAAATGTTCTCACATTAGTCGTCTTCCACAGCGCAGATTCAGTTGAGTAACCGCACCGCACATTTATTTAATGGCAGCCATGATGATCCTCTTTACATCTGTTAAACCCATCAAAGGTTTTGCATATGTCTCCTGCAGAATTGAATATGAATGTGCATATTATTCAAACTTGTTAAGTCATTTTTGCTTTTCTCATGTCACCACATCAACACAAGCACGAAACAAACCACCACTTCTCAGACACATAACAACCCCCCCCCCCCCCCCCCCGCCATCTTTCCAAATTTCCAGAAATTTTGGAAATGGAGCTACAACGAAGGTTCAGTCATGATGATGATGTCATTTACATGCTGATGTTTGTATTTTCCTTTCTAAAACCATCCTGTCATTATCGGCTGTGGCTCAGGAGGTAGAGCGATTGTCCTTCAATTGGAAGATTGGTGGTTCGATTCGTCGGCCATGGTGACATCCGCGGTAGCTGGGATGTCAGCCGACACCAAGTCCTTTTTATTCTGATTGGTTTGCTTGCCATTCCGTTGACACCACGCCGCATCCAAAGTCTTCATCTGTTAACACCCACAAGGATATTCTTGGAAGATAGTCGGGTTAAATAGTTAATTCAAAAAGTAGTGGGAAACATGGGATGGACCCGTCTACTCCTCATCCGCCATGACCGGAAGTCCCCAACATGAATCCTGATGCCTCTAATCATTCAAGCTCAAACGTCTTTACAGCTTGTGGTTGGCATTGTTTAAATCTTGCGTTTTGTTTCTTATTTAGTTGCACACTCTACATATACCATTACATCTCTGCTGGTCAGCTCCAATCATTGCTGAATTTCATGTTAGTGTTTTAGGGTACATGTGGACTGTTTCTTTATACTTCAATGCTATGTGAAGCAGAACAAGTGGACCCAAAGGCAGGAGACTTTAAGAATAAATCATTTTAGATTGAGTGGAGGCAAAGAAGAAGTGAACTGAACAGATCTGATGAACACAAAAACAGCCTGAACAAATGATCCAACCAGACTGAAGTGGTGTGAATTGACACATCAGGTCAATTGGCAGATTATGTGGCTAAGAGGCAACAGATACAAGTTGAATAGTATAGGGCCAAGGACTGACATGACATGGGGGCTGTTGGGGAGATGAGATGAAATTGTCCATAGTGACCTTAAATGTTCTGTCTGATGAAAGTATGATGAAAACCATTTAAGGGCAGTTCAATCTCTTCCAACACAGTTCCTGAGTCTGTTGAGTAAAATTATGTAATCCACCATGTCGAAGGATGCACTTAAGTCAAGTAAAATGAGAATGGTGAATTGTCCACAGTCCACGGTCATCAGGATGTTTAGTATCACTGAGTAGTGCTGTGGTTCTTTCTAAAGCCAGACTGGAATTTGTCGAATAAATTGTGTTGTTTTTCCAATATTTCTGACAGTTGGTTTGCAACCACTTTTTCAAAAATGTTTTAAATCAAAGGTTTGAATATGGGATGGTAGTGATAGGGGAGTGTTGGATCGAGACCCAATTTTACATAAACTTTTTTTAATGTCAGTTCTCAAATAATATAGAGAAAAACATTCAAGCAGAATACGACTGTTAAAATGAGGAGTAACGAGATCCCAGATATGTCTTATTTTATATATTTTCTTGTTCCTACACCCATCCACCTAGTATGAAACAAAGGGAATCGCAAAGAGTTCAATGGGCTAATTAAATATCTTTTATGGAGCTGTGATGCTGCAGCACATCTGCATTGCTTGCGGTGGGTAAATGATTGAGGTGTGGGTGCCGCAGCATAAATCAGCAGATTTTGAGAGGGTTTTAAAGAAGATGTTGAGGCTTGGGAAAAAGACTGGACATGATCATCAATTGCTTGCATAGTAATAGTAATAGTAATAGTAGGCCAAAGACTGCAGCATAGAAGTGAGGCCGTCATCTGGTGAATGAACAGCAGCAGTAGGTTGAACGGGATGAGCAGAGCTGGCTGAGACGTTCATATGTTTGGCCTGAGGAGATGTTGCGGGGTCAGAGGTTGCAGAGGGCCTTTCAGACAGGCATTTAACAAACCACTTAGTGAGGAGAGTTGTGGAGTCATCATAAATTACCGAAGAAAAGAGAAAGAGAGAGACATATATAAAGAGACACAGCAGATGATAGATGAGATATGAACAGGATCAGGACCATTGGATAACTTTGACTAGGACTATTAGATAGATGTTACGAGGACGGGGAACATCGGATAGATCAGTTGTCCAATAGATAATTTTGAATAAAGTTTTAGTTTTAATTAAAGTTAATATACAGTAACATCCCCTTCAAATATTTCAAAACCTTTGATGTGTTTAACAAATGTAAAGAGGATCATCATGGCTGCCATTAAATAAATGTGTGGTGCTGTTACTCAACTGAATCTGCACTGTGGAAGAAGAATAAGTAGAGAACATTTGCCTGCTGTGATTTATAGTTGGTAATTTGTCAAACAAAATCATTAATGTGTTTTGGAACATGCAAAAACCTTCGGACTCGTGCTGTCTGGTGTCAACCTGACACGTTCATCAGTGCACACACCCTCATACACATCAGCATTAATATATTTGTTCCAGCTGGCAGTGAGCAGCAGTCAGTGATTCAGGAGACGCAGAAGAAGATGGACGATGTAAATGCTGCTGTCAACGTGAGTGTTTTTAATCACTTTGAAGGTTTATTCATTTAGACTTTTAAAACAAAATTGGGAACATTTATGATGTTCATGATTATTACCAAATACTTTGTCTTAATAAAATAAAGCTCTAATTTCATCAATCAAGTATACTTACACTAACCTAATAATAATAATAATGATAATAATAATAATAATAATAATAATAAAGATCAGCCTCCAACTGATGACTTTGATGCTCTCTCTAAACAGTAAAGGATGGAAATGCACATTAAATCACATTTTCTTTTGTCGATTTTCTGAAATTTTAAATCAGTTTTGCACTACATTTAGATGTAATCCTAACTTGTGATAAATTGCTGTTAAACAAATTCTCCCATATTTTTTCATCTTCTAATATTCACTTGCTCTTTGGTTCTCTCTCTTCCTCCTCAGTCATCCATACAAGCAGACATGTCAGTCAACTCCTCCCTCCATCCTGCATCTACAGATTGCTCTCAGTTCAAAGAACACAGTTTGATGTTCACAGGCCTCTGCATCATAAAGATCCTCTTCCTCCTTCCTCTCTTCATCTTCATCCTCTTCTTGGGTCTCCAACGATGGCAGAAACAGCGCTCCGTTTCCACGACAGCAACAGTGAGCCACTCTGACTTCTTCACCTACAACATGATCGCCCTGGAGCTGGTGGACATATTTGCGTCTTGCTTATACCTTTTTGGTGTCTACATGAATGTATCAGCTGTAAAGTTGGTGGGGATTATCATGTTCACCCTTATGTCACCTGGACAGACCTTGTTTCATGCCCTCACCTGTGTTGAGCGCTACCTGGCTGTTGTTCACCCCGTCACCTACCTGGGTCTGAGACAGGCGAGCGCAGTCAGGATCAGAAACATCATCACTGGGTGCATCTGGTTGCTGTTCATTGGATGTTATGTGTTAAATCTGATCAACCTTTTTGTTGTATTCATCTTATATATCATTGTCATAGTCTTCTGCACTGTTCTGGTCTTTTTCTGCAGTGTCTCTGTTCTCTGTGTTCTGATTCGCTCCAGGCCGGGGGAAGTGAGTGGGAACAGGGAGAGGGTTGACCAGTCAAAGCAGAAGGCTTTCAACACCATCATGATTATAATGGGAGTGCTGTCTGTTAGGTTTGTGACAACTGTGATTAGCTATGGTATGTTGTTTTCACCAGAGCTTCTCAGCTCTTATACTTGTATGATGATGGGTGTTCAGCACTGGTTCTGTCTGCCCAGCAGTCTGGTGTTACCTCTGCTGTTTCTGCACCGTGCAGGTAAACTACCAAGCTGCAAACACAACACTGAATCTGCTTGATGAGTGGATTAGAGCTACAACTACATTTATTAACACACTCTGAACACACTTACTGGCAAATTCAGAACAATAATTGGTTTTCTCTATAGAAATAAACTTCTCTTCATTATTCCAACATACATGTACTAACATGTGGTGGTACATTGGTTTTTATTCATATATAAAGCTCTACTACAGTTACTACCACCCTATATTTAACCTCTTTTAACCCTGAAGTCACATGATATTGGTACTCACTCACAGAATAGGTTGTTGCTCTACACTCCATTAGTCAGAACTGCAAGAGGAAAAATGTTCTTCTCTTACAGTGCACCTTACACTTGAAACAATCTGCAAAAACCTTAAAATTAGATTATTTACCACTACAGCTGTTCAGAGGCCTTATGTCAGACCTTGTTTTAATTGGTTGCAAATGTTTTAACTTCACTGTAGTCTTATCGGTTTACTTGTGTTTATTCATTGTTATTCATTTCTTCTATTTACCCAACTAAGATTGTGTTTCCTTGTTGTTGTTGTTGTTTCAACACCATTGTAAATGATGGTTTGTAATAATAATAATAATAATAATAATAATAATAATAATAATAGTAATAACATAAAAGAGTAGCACGAATTAAGAACAGATTTATGTTTAAGTGTAATAGTTTCCATGTGTTTGTGTACAATTCGATTCTTATTGAGTTGTTGTCAATAAAGTCAAACTTTGCAAAGAAACCCTGTGTGTTGTCTGAGGTGTAAAAGTTGGTGTGTGGATAATAATAAAATAATAAATAAAAACAGCACATGAAGCATCAGGACAGTGTTAGGATGCACAGACAGATGATGACCACAGGCCCAGTGGTGAGAATATTTGCCTGCAGTGATTCATAGTTCAGAGTTTGTCAAAGAAAAAAATCATTAGTTTGTTTTGCAACATGCAAATACCTCCAGAGTACTTCTGTCATGTGTTGTCCTGACACATTCATCAGCCTCACCCCATGTAACCACCATATTAATAGAGCAGTAGGGTAATAGGAGAGTTAAAAAGCAGAAACGAAAACAAACAAAAACACAATCATGTGCATCCAGACATCTATCAGCCAATGGGGTATCTACTTAGATGGGTTGGGTATATGGTAACTACCCTATTTAAAAGCTGTTTGTAATGTGTTGTATGATGACCCTGATGAAGGCCACAAGCTGAAACATGATGGTCTAACAATAAAGTTGTCCTGTATACTACAACTGTTGCTGGAGCTTTGACCCTTTTTAGACTGTTTTCTCTTCTCTGTGCATCTTGGACGGAGGTGAAACCTCTAATCTGCTTCTACATGTTTATATCAACAGTAAGTAGGTGGATCAAAGGAATCTGGGAAAGTGGCAAATTTATGCGTCCTTAAAAACCCAGAAGAAGCTGATTACAAAAAAAAAACAATCTAATAGAGTTGAAATAAGGAGGAATGTTTAAAAATTGATAGTATATCATGCAAAAATGATAAGTGTTATTGGGAGTCTATTATCAATGCTAGAATGCCAAATTATTTAACATATGTTTCAGTTTGGACAGGAAGTCGCCTAATTTGTTTTGCAGAGGTTCAATCAGTAGAAAGTCATAAAGGAACATCTGTCCAATAGTCCTGGTCCTGGTCCTGGTCACATCTATTCAATAGTCCTGGTCACATCTATTCAATAGTCCTGGTCCTGGTCCTATCTATCTACAGGTCGTGGTTAAGTAGTTCTTTTTGTAATTAGCTTTTTACAGATTTTTTTAACGGAGATGTGAATTTCCCAGTTCCTCAACTTCATTTGATCCACTTACAGATGTTACCTTTATGGATTTTTAAAATTGTTTTACTTAAATACTCAAAGCTGGAGGCGCTTGCTCCGAAAACTTTGTCTGATATATTTTTCAGGTCATTTATTTAGAATAGATGCTCCAACATTCATAGCTGTGCTTACCTTCAACCACTGGGCCGGTGGTCATCCTCTGTCTGTGCATCCAACATGAATCCTGATGCCTCTGCTATCTTTCAAGCTCAAACGTCTTTACAGCTTGTGGTTGGCATTGCTTATATCTGGTGTTTTGTGTTTTGGCTCTTTTGTTATTTAGTTGCACAGTATACTTATTTTTTTAGGTCTCTGCTGACCTCTTCTGGCCAGCTCCAATCATTGCTGAACTTCATGTTATTAATGTATTTGGGTACATGTGGACTGTTTCTTTATATTTTCTTAATGCTATGTGAAGCAGAACAGGTGGACTTTAGGCAGAGAGACTAAATGATTTTAGGTTGAGTGGAGGCAAAGAAGAAGTGAACTGAACAGATCTGATGAACACAAAACAAACAGCCTGAACAAATGATCCAACCAGACTGAACTGAAACACTGGACTTAACTAGTAGCTGAACTAATGAAGCGATAAGGAGGTGAAGGTGGGGAGAATCTCAAGTGAGGAGATGAACCAACAGGAGAACAGGAAAGAAGCTGATTGGCTGAGGAAAACACAGGTAGCAGGGCAGGTGTTGAGAACAAGAAAAAACACAAACTTCATCCATGAGTTTAATTCAAGCCTGCAATATAATCATGTAAAATACTCTTAATGTATAAACTGTCAATCAAACGGTGTCAGAATGACATGAATATGCTTAAATAATACACAAGTAACACAGAACAAACACAGCAAACAAATGTTAATGGTTGAAAATGCTACAGATTTAGTTTTTTATATAAACAGGCACCCCTCTCTATTTTTTGTTAATAATTGAACTATTCTAACATTTATTCCAATAACTATCATTTTACAAAGACATTCAGACACATTCATACGGTTTTACAGCAAAGTAATACACATTTACGCCACTAGATGGTGCTGTGGTACTGCTGTGGAAAAGGCTAACTTTGGTCCTCTCTTTATTCATCCACAGGTACGGTAAAACTCATTTTTCTGCATTTAGCATGATTTAATATCTAATGTGAATGCTTTAGAAATTGCTTGGTAATGTTGTGATATGATTTTGAGACATGTAGTGTGTTCAGTGAGCTCGTTTTGTAGTTAATTGTATCGACGTGCATCAGCAGGTTAAATGTTTTTCATGAACTTCCGGTTTCACTGTAGTTTTGTAGGTATGAGTTTAATTGCCATTAGCCTTCTGTAACATGAGAAAATGTGGCGAGCTATGGTTAAGAGTATCAGCCAGCAGTGAGTAAGCGATGGTAAGAGAAATGTTTAAATTGCGTTCATGTTTCCGGCGCGGTGCCGCCATTTTGTTAAGTGCATGTACAAGTGTGAGTGTGTGAGAGAGAGAGAGAGAGAGAGAGAGAGAGAGCGCATAACCTGTAAGACTATTGTTGAAAGGGTTTGTTCATATGATCCTAGTGTAAGATGAGTGTAAGCAGGATTATATGTTATAATTGAGTGAAGCTAATTTCTGTTTATATGAAATATGTTGAATTATTTTGAATTCACGTGCAGCTATGTTTCTTTTGGCAGAATGTTTTTATTATTTACTGTCTTTTATTTTATTGGGTTAAATATGTTAGTAAAGAGTTTACCTCCACTAATCAGAGAATTAAGATGGAATGTGACTGTGAATTGTATATAATTGTGTGTCAGAAATAAACCAGTTCAGGCATGAGCAAGACGCTAACTTTGGTCGTCTGTCTATTAATCCACAGAGCTATTCAATGTATATATTAGCTAAACAGTGCTCCCTAGACTGTGTAACCCTTGCTGCTGGTCCAGATTTTCCCAAGGCCTGGTAACACCTAGAAACATAAATGAATGTTGATATAAACATGTAGAAGCAGATTAGAGGTTTCACCTCCGTCCAAGATGCACAGAGAAGAGAAAAAAGTCTAAAAAGGGTCAAAGCTCCAGCAACAGTTGTAGTATACAGGACAACTTTATTGTTTGACCATCATGTTTCAGCTTGTGGCCTTCATCAGGGTCATCATACAACACATTACAAACAGCTTTTAAAAAGGGTAGTTACCATATACCCAACCCATCTAAGTAGATACCCCATTGGCTGATAGATGTCTGGATGCACATGATTGTGTTTTTGTTTGTTTTCGTTTCTGCTTTTTAACTATCCTATTACCCTACTGCTCTATTAATATGGTGGTTACATGGGGTGAGGGTGATGAATGTGTCAGGTCAACACATGACAGAAGGACTCTGGAGGTATTTGCATGTTGCAAAACAAACTAATGATTTTTTTCTTTGACAAACTCTGAACTATGAATCACTGCAGGCAAATTTTCTCACCACTGGGCCTGTGGTCATCATCTGTCTGTGCATCCTAACACTGTCCTGATGCTTCATGTTTTTATTTACTATTTTATTATTATCCACACCAACTTTTACACCACAGTCAACACACAGGGTTTCTTTGCAAAGTTTGACTTTATTAACACTTCACTTGAAGATAATTAGACTTTTACAGAACCCTTAATACCCAAAATATTGTAACTACTCCACAACTCAATAAAAAGGTTATATTGTACACAAACACATGGAAATTATTCCATTAAAATATGAAGCTGATCTTATTTTGTGCTACTCTTATAGTGTCATTATTATCATTATTATAAAGAAGAAGAAGATGTCATCATTTACAATGGTGTCGAGAAACAACAACAATACAAAACAATATTAGATGGGTTAATAGAAAAAAATAAAACAATGAATAAATGCAAGTAATCAGATAAGACTTGCAGTTCTGACTAATGGAGTGTAGAGCAACAAGCTATTCTGTGAGTGAGTACCAATATCATGTGACGTCAGGGTTAAAAGAGATTAAATATAGGGTGGTAGTAACTGTAGCAGAGCTTTATATATGAATAAAAACCAATGTAACACCACATGTTAGTACATGTATGGTGGAATAATGAAGAAAAGTTTATTTCTATAGAGAAAACCAAGTATTGTTCTGAATTTGCCAATTAGTGTGTTAAGAGTGTGTTAATATAAATGTAGTTGTAGCTCTAATCCACTCATCAAGCAGATTCAGTGTTGTGTTTGCAGCTTGGTAGTTTACCTGCACGGTGCAGAAACAGCAGAGGTAACACCAGACTGCTGGGCAGAGAGAACCAGTGCTGAAGACCCATCATCATACAAATATATGACCTGGGAAGCTCTGATGAACTGTACATACTATAGCTAATCACAGTTGTCACAAACCTAACAGACAGCACTCCCATTATAATCATGATGGTGTTGAAAGCCTTCTGCTTTGACTGGTCAACCCTCTCCCTGTTCCCACTCACTTCCCCCGGCCTGGAGCGAATCAGAACACAGAGAACAGAGACACTGCAGAAAAAGACCAGAACAATGCAGAAGACCATGAATATGATATATAAGATGAATCTACCAAAACTGCTGATCAGATTTAATACATAACACGATCCAATGAACAGCAACCAGATGCACCCAGTGATGATGTTTCTGATCCTGACTGCGCTCGCCTGTCTCAGACCCAGGTAGGTGACGGGGTGAACAACAGCCAGGTAGCGCTCAACACAGGTGAGGGCATGAAACAAGGTCTGTCCAGGTGGCATAAGGGTGAACATGTATATCCCCACCATCTTTACAGTTAATACATTCATGTAGACACCAAAAAGGTATATGCAAGACCCAAATATTTCCACCAGCTCCGGGACGATCATGTTGTAGGTGAAGAAGTCAGAGTGGCTCACTGTTGCTGTCATGGAAACGGAGCGCTGTTTCTGCCATCGTTGGAGACCCAAGAAGAGGATGAAGATGAAGAGAGGAAGGAGGAAAAGGATTTTGGTGAAGAAGAGGCCTGTCACCATGAAATTGTATTCTTTGGACTTCAAGCAATCTAGACGTTCAGGATGGAGGGAGGAGTTGACTGACATGTCTGCTTGTATGGATGACTGAGGAGGAAGAGAGAGAACCAATGAGCAAGTGAATATTAGAAGATGGAAAAATATGGCAACTTATCACAAGTTAGGATTACATCTAAATGTAGTGCAAAACTGATTGAAAATTTCAGAAGTTTAATTCAGAGATTTAATTGCATTTCCATCCTTTACTGTTTAGAGAGAGCATCAAAGTCATCAGTTGGAGGCTGATTCTCATTATTATTATTATTATTATTATCAATATTATTATTATTAGGTTAGTGTAAGTATATTTATTTGATTGATGAAATTAGAGCATTGTTATTTTATTAAGACAAAGTATTTGGTAATAATCATGAACATCACAAATGTTCCCAATTTTGTTTTAAAAGTCTAAATGAATAAACCTTCAAAGTGATTAAAAACACTCACGTTGACAGCAGCATTTACATCGTCCATCTTCTTCTTCTGCGTCTTCTGAATCACTGACTGCTGCTCACTGCCAGCTGGAACAAATATATTAATGCTGATGTGTATGAGGGTGTGTGCACTGATGAACGTGTCAGGTTGACACCAGACAGCACGAGTCTGGAGATTTTTGCATGTTCCAAAACACATTAATGATTTTGTTTGACAAATTACCAACTATAAATCACAGCAGGCAAATGTTCTCACATTAGTCGTCTTCCACAGCGCAGATTCAGTTGAGTAACCGCACCGCACATTTATTTAATGGCAGCCATGATGATTCTCTTTACATTTGTTAAACCCATCAAAGGTTTTGCATATATCTCCTGCAGAATTGAATATGAATGTGCATATTATTCAAACTTGTTAAGTCATTTTTGCTTTTCTCATGTCACCACATCAACACAAGCACGAAACAAACCACCACTTCTCAGACACATAACAACCCCCCCCCCCCCCCCCCCCCCGCCATCTTTCCAAATTTCCAGAAATTTTGGAAATGGAGCTATAACGAAGGTTCAGTCATGATGATGATGTCATTTACATGCTGATGTTTGTATTTTCCTTTCTAAAACCATCCTGTCATTATCGGCTGTGGCTCAGGAGGTAGAGCGATTGTCCTTCAATTGGAAGATTGGTGGTTCGATTCCCGGCTCCTCTAGTCCACATGTCGATGTGTCCTTGGGCAAGACACTTAACCCCTAATTGCTTCTGTTGCTGTGCCAACGGTGTGTTGTGTATGAATGGTTAGACTCCTCTGATGAGCAGGTTGGCACCCTGCGTGGTAGCTCCTGCCATCAGTGTATGAATGTGTGTGAAAGGGTGAATGATGTCATGTGATGTAAAGCGCTTTGAGTGGTCGCACAGACTAGAAAGGCGCTATATAAGAACAGTCCATTTACCATTCAGTCCATCATCTCCCATGCATGCTCAATCTATTCCTAGCTGTCATTGCTCGGGTCATCAATCGAGATATTAACTGTTTATCAGCTGATCCCATCTATCCAATAGTCCTGGTCTTGGACTTGGTCACATCTATCCAAAGGTCTTGGCCTTTCTTTTTGTAATTTGCTTTTTACAGGTTGTTTTTTAAGGGAGACATGAATTTCCCAGTTCCTCAACTTCATGTGATCCACTTACAGATGTTACCTTTATGGATTTAACTATTCATCCAGATTTCTTTTATCTTTTACTTAAATACTCAAAGCTGGAGGTGCCCAGTTAGACATTTTCGGCATCAATAGTTAGGGAGTCATAGAATGTGCATAAGGACCCCTGGAGGGAGAACCTTATATTCTCCAGGGTGATACATTGCAGCATTTCATGGATCCATTTATTGCAAGTGGGAGGGGAGGCATGAGTCCACTTAAGGAGGATGAGCCTTCGAGCAAGTAAGGAAGAAAACGCAATAATATGATGTGAGGATTTAGACAGGCCATGTGTGAGGGAGACACCGAAGAGGACCACAAGGGGCTCAGGGTTTATAGTTCGGCCTATAACTTCACTAATTGTTTTAAATATCGCAGACCAGTATGTGGACAGGTCATATGAACATCGATCGCCGGTGGGGTGTCCATTGGCGATTGCATACAACCCCCACACCCCACCCGGCGGCTACTCTGACTACACACTGTTCATTTAGGGCGCACTAGGCAATCGTACCGTGCCCAAGCATGTTTGCCCCCTAAAGTCCGGATTATTTGGCTAGTGTGAGTGCAAGTGTACCCTGCTTGAGGGAAAAGAAGCCAATTTTCCAGAGAATCTCAGGAAATCGACAATTTTTTAAAAGGCAACACTAGCTGAGCCCTGATCATTTCAAGCAACACTAAATGCAACGCGGAGGCATTATGCATATATGGGTTCCCAATCCGACCATTTTTTGTGTATTATTTTGTCATTATTAAGGCAAAAGAACTCAATTTATGTCCATCGACATTATAATGAGTAGGCTATAGGCTTAATATTAGTTTGCAGCCAGCGTGCTGCGTGGACTTCATTACATCTGCTGCACCGCTGCTACCACAACCATGAAATAGGCTACTAAGTTTATTGTCTGTGACTGTGACCCTCATAAAAGTAATATTTTACTAATCTGCATTATATAAACTAACGAAATTAGTTAAAGTCATTTGGTGACTTCTAAGTCATTAAACTAAGACTTGCTTTTACTGGAGTAATCTACTTCATTCGCACCTGTCATTGTACATCTTGTATTGGAAAACTTTGAATTAAAACTTATTTACCTAGCGAACTCTCCCGTTCTCTCCTATGAACAAGTCGGGTCGGACAACAACAACGTGTATCAAACATGAAGCAAAGTGAAAAAATAATAAAGTACGTAACAACACCCCACCACCCACCAGACGATGCCATCGGCCATCACGATGTTTTGCTTTCAATTCCATTTCCTGGACATCGCCCAACCCTAGTCCCAAGGTCCCGGTCCCAGGCAGCCCTTAGGGAGGTCAGTCGGTTTTGTGACAGTGTATGAATACGGTTATAAACAATTGTTATGAGGCCTTTTCGTCTGGTACCGAGAGATAGGAGTTGGTCAATCATTGTTTCTGGGGGGCAATTTGGAAAATTAGGGTAGAGGGATTTCACGTAGTGTGTAATTTGAAAGAAGCAGAACAGGTGTGCGTTTGGAAGGTTAAACTTGGCTGACAGGTCTGCAAAAGGGGGAAAAATATCCTTAATAAAGAGATCCATGATAGAGAGGAGGCCTTTCCCAGACCAAGATCTAAAGGCCGTATCAGGGCGGGAGGGAGAAAATAATAATAATTGTGATAGATTGGGGAAAGAATGGAGGGAGAGTGTAGGCCAAAGGTCTTCCTAAAAAAAGGGGAGGGGGCACACACACACACACACACACACACACACACACACACACACACACACACACACACACACACACACACACACACACACACACACACACACACACACACACTGCAAGACAGAACATTATCAATCTATGTAGGAATAACAAACTTCTGTATCATTCTAGATACAAACCTCCTCCTAATCCTATTACATCCCTGTTCCCATCTTCCATTAGAAGTGATTAATGTAACAGTCAAATAAAGTAAGAAGCACCTTGTTGTTGTGTTAAGGCATCAGATTCCAAAGACCTTTTTGCTGTGATCGCTAACCGTGGCTTGCACTTGGTCCATTTTAGCTTCGAGGGATGAGAAGGTAGTTTTAAACTCTAACTAAGTCCAATTTATGTTGTTAGTTAAGTTATGTCGGTCATGGTGACATCCGCGGTAGCTGGGATGTCAGCCGACACCAAGTCCTTTTTATTCTGATTGGTTTGCTCGCCATTCCGTTGACACCACGCCACATCCAAAGTCTTCATCTATTAACACCCACAATGATATTCTTGGAAGATAGTCGGGTTAAATAGTTAATTCAAAAAGTAGTGGGAAACATGGGATGGACCCGTCTACTCCTCATCCGCCTTGACCAGAAGTCCCCAACATGAATTCTGATGCCTCTAATCATTCAAGCTCAAACGTCTATACAACTTGTGGTTGGCATTGCTTAAATCTTGTGTTTTGTTTCTTATTTAGTTGCACACTCTACATATACCATTACGTCTCTGCTGGTCAGCTCCAATCATTGCTGAATTTCATGTTAGTGTTTTAGGGTACATGTGGACTGTTTCTTTATACTTCAATGCTATGTGAAGCAGAACAAGTGGACCCAAAGGCAGGAGACTTTAAGAATAAATCATTTTAGATTGAGTGGAGGCAAAGAAGAAGTGAACTGAACAGATCTGATGAACACAAAAACAGCCTGAACAAATGATCCAACCAGACTGAAGTGGTGTGAATTGACACATCAGGTCAATTGGCAGATTATGTGGCTAAGAGGCAACAGATACAAGTTGAACAGTATAGGCCCAAGGACTGACATGACATGGGGGCTGTTGGGGAGATGAGATGAAATTGTCCACAGTGACCTTAAACGTTCTGTCTGATGAAAGTATGATGAAAACCATTTAAGGGCAGTTCAACCTCTTCCAACACAGTTCCTGAGTCTGTTGAGTAAAATTGTGTAATCCACCATGTCGAAGGACTCACGTAATTCAAGTAAAATGAGAATGCTGAATTGTCCACAGTCCACGGTCATCAGGATGTAGTGAGTATCATTGAGTAGTGCTGTGGTTCTTTCTAAAGCCAGACTGGAATTTGTCAAATTGTGTTGTTTTTCCCAGTATTTCAAACGGTAATGGATGGAGGTGGTAGGACCCAGTTGCAGCACAGAACACCAGTGAGCAGTTTTAAATGATTTTTATTATAGTCCGCAAGGTAACTGAATGTGTAGGGAAACTGGCAGGGCTCAGGGTCACTGATGACAGAGTTGGCACCAGGTAAGATGCCAGCAGTACTCACGGACATGAGGTTGACCACGCTGGAAGTTCTGGGTTCTCCTGACAGGATCAAAGCTAGAGGAGAAGTGAGGCCATCATCTAGTGAATGAACAGCAGCAGTAGGTTGAACGGGATGAGCAGAGCTGGCTGAGACGTTCTTATGTTTGGGCTGAGGAGATGTTGCGGGGTCAGAGGTCGCAGAGTTCCTTTCAGACAGGCATTTAACAAACCACTTAGTTAGAAGAGTTGTCAATCAATCTCAATCAATCAATCTTTATTTGTATAGCGCCAAATCACAACAAAGTTATCTCAAGGCACTTTACACATAGAGCAGGTCTAAACCAAACTCTTCAGGTTTTAACTTTAGAGACCCAACATTCCCACATGAGCAACAGTAGCGAGAAAAAACTCCCTTTAAACAGGAAGAAACCTCAGGCAGAACCAGACTCAGAGTGGGAGAACATCTGCCTCGAGTGGTTGGGGTTGAGAGGAGAGAAAGGAAGGATAGAGGAGAGAAGTACAATGAAAATCAACAATGAAGCTAGAAGGTCCGGGACTGGAATCCGTCATCCGGACGTCTACAGGCCCAGATTACCTGTGAGACGAGAAAGTACAGACAACTCTGGGGAAGAAGTTTAGGTTATTAAATGCATTAATAGTACATGAATGTTAATGGATATAGATGGATGGATAGAGAGAGAGAGAGGGAGAAGGAGAGAGGAGCTCAGTGCATCATGGGGGTCCCCCGGCAGTCTAAGCCTATGGCAGCATAAGTCAAGAGCTCAAAGAGCCATAACTATAAGCTTTATCAAAAAGAAAAGTTTTAAGCCTACTCTTAAATGTAGGGAGGGTGTCTGTCCCCCCGGACCAAATCTGGAAGATGGTTCCACAGGAGAGGAGCCTGATAGCTGAAGGCTCTGCCTCCTGTTCTACTTTTAGAGATACTAGGAACCACAAGTAGACCTGCATGCTGGGAGCGCAGTGTTCTAGTAGGTACATAAGGTACTATCAGTTCTTTAAGATATGATGGAGCCTGGCCATTAAGAGCTTTGAAGGTGAGGAGGAGGATTTTGAATTCTATTCTGAATATTACGGGAAGCCAATGCAGTGAAGCCAAGATGGGAGTAATATGATGTCTCTATCATAATAATGAATTACAGTAGTCCAACTTGAAGTAACAAATGCATGGACTAGTTTTTCAGCATCATTTTGAGACAGGATATGTCTAATTCTTGTAATATTACGCAGATGAAAGAAGGCAGTCCTTGAAATATGTTTTATGTGGGAATTAAAGGACAGATCCTGATCAAATATAACTCCTAGGTTCCTTACAGTGGAGCTGGAGGCCAGAGTAATGTCATCCAGAGTAGTTATATCATTTGATAATGAATTTCTAAGTTGTTTAGGGCCAACCACAGTTGTGGAGCTGGAAGAGCTCCAGACACAGAGCTAGCGTAAGAATAAGTTTTTAACACCTACCCAATTTCTGAACCTGATTCATCAACATGAGCTGCAATCTGACGAATGTGCAGGACTGCCGATGAGGTAGAAACCAACACTGTGAATTAAGATGTCAACATGAAAGTTTACAGTAAAACAAAAAGTTATCTCACCATAAATTACCAAAGCAAAGAGAAAGAGAGAAACATATATAAAGAGACGCAGCAGATGATAGATGAGATATGAACAGGATCAGGACCATTGGATAACTTTGACTAGGACCATTAGATAGATGTTACAAGGATGGGGAACATTGGATTTATCAGTTGTCCAATAGATAATTTTGGATAAAGTTTTAGTTTTAATTAAAGTTAATATACAGTAACATCCCTTAAAATGTTTCAAAACCTTTGATGTGGTTAACAAATGTAAAGAGGATCATCATGCCTGCCATTAAATAAATGTGTGGTGCTGTTACTCAGCTGAGTCTGCACTGTGGAAGAAGAACAATGTGAGAACATTTGCCTGCTGTGATTTATAGTTGGTAATTTGTCAAACAAAATCATTGATTTGTTTTGGAACATGCAAAAACCTTCAGACTCGTGCTGTCTGGTGTCAACCTGACACGTTCATCAGTGCACACACCCTCATACACATCAGCATTAATATATTTGTTCCAGCCGGCAGTGAGCAGCAGTCAGTGATTCAGGAGACACAGAAGAAGAAGATGGACGATGTAAATGCTGCTGTCAACGTGAGTGTTTTTAATCACTTTGAAGGTTTATTCATTTAGACTTTTAAAACAAAATTGGGAACATTGATGATGTTCATGATTATTACCAAATACTTTGTCTTAATAAAATAACAATGACTCAAGCTTGCTGCCATGTCATCAATCATACATTTACTTACACTGACATTTACCTAATAATAATAATAATTATAAGAATACAACTGTTTACTTTTATCGCTCACTAAACAGTAAAAGATGGAAATGCACATTAAATCACATTTTCTTTTGTCAATTTTCTGAAAATGTAATCAGTTTTGCACTACATTTAGATGTAATCCTAACTTGTGATAAGTTGCTGTTAAAATCATTCTCCCATATTTTTCCATCTTCTGATATTCACTTGCTCATTGGTTCTCTCTCTTCCTCCTCAGTCATCCATACAAGCAGACATGTCAGTCAACTCCTCCCTCCATCCTGAACGTCTAGTTTGCTCTAAGTTCAAAGAACACGATTTCATGGTGACAGGCCTCTTCCTCCTCAAAGTCCTGTTCCTCCTTCCTCTCTTCATCTTCATCATCTTCTTGGGTCTCCAACAATGGCAGAAACAGCGCTCCGTTTCCACGACAGCGACAGTGAGCCACTCTGACTTCTTCACCTACAACATGATAGTCCTGGAGCTAGTGGACATATTTACAGTTTGCTCATACCTTTTTGGCATCTACTTGAATGTATCAGCTGTAGAGATGGTGGCGATTGTCATGTTCACCCTTGTGATATTTGGACAGACCTTGTTTCATGCCCTCACCTGTGTTGAGCGCTACCTGGCTGTTGTTCACCCCGTCACCTACCTGGGTCTGAGACAGGCGAGCGCAGTCAGGATCAGAAACATCATCACTGGGTGCATCTGGTTGCTGTTCATTGGATCGTGTTATGTGTTAAATCTGATCAACCCTTCTGTTGTATTTATCTTATATATCATTGTCATGGTCTTCTGCACTGTTCTGGTCTTTTTCTGCAGTGTCTCTGTTCTCTGTGTTCTGATTCGCTCCAGGCCGGGGGAAGTGAGTGGGAACAGGGAGAGGGTTGACCAGTCAAAGCAGAAGGCTTTCAACACCATCATGGTTATAATGGGAGTGCTGTCAGTTAGGTTTGTGACAACTGTGATTAGCTATGGTATGTTGTTTTCATCAGAGTTTCCCAGCTCATATACTTGTATGATGATGGGTGTTCAGTACTGGTTCTCTCTGCCCAGCAGTCTGGTGTTACCTCTGCTGTTTCTGCACCGTGCAGGTAAACTACCAAGCTGCAAACACAACACTGAATCTGCTTGATGAGTGGATTAGAGCTACAACTACATTTATATTGACACACTCTTAACATACTTACTGGCAAATAATACTTGTTTTTCTCTATAGAAACAAACTTCTCTTCATTATTCCAACATACATGTACTAACACGTGGTGGTACATTGGTTTTTATTCATATATAAAGCTCTACTACAGTTACTATCACCCTATATTTAATCTCTTTTAACCCTGAAGTCACATGATATTGGTACTCACTCACAGAATAGCTTGTTGCTCTACACTCCATTAGTCAGAACTGCAAGAGGAAAAATGTTCTTCTCTTACAGTGCACCTTACACTTGAAACAATCTGCAAAAACCTTAATGTTATATTATTTACCATCACTACAGCTGTTCAGAGGCCTTATGTTAGACCTTGTTTTAATTGGTTGCAAATGTTTTAATTTCACTGTAGTCTTATCTGTTTACTTGTATTGATTCATTGTTATTCATTTCTTCTATTTACCCACCTAAGATAGTTTTTCCTTGTTGTTGTTGTTTCAACACCATTGTAAATGATGATTCCTCTCCAATGTCTTTTGCGGTAAAATAATAAAAGGTTTGTAATGATAATAATAATAATAATAATAATAATAATAATAATAATAACATAAAAGAGTAGCACGAATTAAGAACAGATTTATGTTTAAGTGTAATAGTTTCCATGTATTTGTGTACAATTCGAAACTTCTTATTGAGTTGTTGTTAATAAAGTCAAACTTTTAACAGAAACCCTGTGTGTTGTCTGAGGTGTAAAAGTTGGTGTGTGGATAAGAATAAAATAGTAAATAAAAACAGCACATGAAGCATCAGGACAGTGTTAGGATGCACAGACAGATGATGACCACAGGCCCAGTGGTGAGACAATTTGCCTGCAGTGATTCATAGTTCAGAGTTTGTCAAAGAAAAAAATCATTAGTTTGTTTTGCAACGTGCAAATACCTCCAGAGTCCTTCTGTCATGTGTTGACCTGACACATTCATCACCCTCACCCCATGTAACCACCATATTAATAGAGCAGTAGGGTAATAGGAGAGTTAAAAAGCAGAAAACAAACAAAAACACAATGATGTGCATCCAGACATCTATCAGCCAATGGGGTATCTACTTAGATGGGTTGGGTATATGGTAACTACCCTATTTAAAAGCTGTTTGTAATGTGTTGTATGATGACCCTGATGAAGGCCACAAGCTGAAACATGATGGTCAAACAATAAAGTTGTCCTGTATACTACAACTGTTGCTGGAGCTTTGACCCTTTTTAGACTTTTTTCTCTTCTCTGTGCATCTTGGACGGAGGTGAAACCTCTAATCTGCTTCTACATGTTTCTATCAACAGTAAGTAGCTAAATCAAAGGAATCTGGGAAAATGGCAAATTCATGCATCCTTAAAAACCCAGAAGAAGCTGATTACAAAAAAAACAACAATCTAATAGAGTTGAAATAAGGAGGAATGTTTAAAAATTGACTACATAAGTGTCATTGGGAGTCTATTATCAATGCTAGAATGTCTATGCAATGGACTTGGTTCTGGTTGTTCTCACATCTATCCAATAGTCCTGGTCCTGGTCCTGGTCACTTCTATCCAATAGTCCTGGTCCTGGTCACTTCTATCCAATAGTCCTGGTCCTATCTATCTACAGGTCTTGGTTAAGTAGTTCTTTTTGTAATAAGCTTTTTACAGATTTTTTTAAGGGAGACGTGAATTTCCCAGTTCCTCAACTTCATTCGATCCACTTACAGATGTTACCTTTATGGATTTAACTATTCATCCAGATTTCTTTAACATTTTACTTAAATATTCAAAGCTGTAGGCGCTTGCTTTGAAATTTTTGACTGAACTTATTTTGAATTCTGCCCTTTTATATCAATGTGTAGATATTTAAAAAAACAGACACTTTTACCACTTTTTTTACATCTCTGGATAACAATCCCATGTTTGGTTTAGCTATCATTTCAAGCAGATTCTTCTGAGATGTAATATTCCCCCAGAACATATTCAGGTCATTTATTTAGAATACATGCTCCAACATTCATAGCTGTGCTTTCCTTCAACCACTGGGCCGGTGGTCATCCTCTGTCTGTGCATCCAACATGAATCTTGATGCCTCTGCATCATTCAAGCTCAAACGTCTTTACAGCTTGTGGTTGGCATTGCTTATTGCTGGTGTTTTGTATTTTGTCTCTCTTGTTTTTTAGTTGCACACTCTACTTATATTTTGAGGTCTCTGCTGACCTCTTCTGGCCAGCTCCAATCATTGCTGAATTTCATATTATTATTAAATGTATTTTTGGGTAATTGTGGACTCTTTCTTTATATTTTCTTAATGCTATGTGAAGCAGAACAGGTGGACTGTAGGCAGAGAGAGACTAAATGATTTTAGGTTGAGTGGAGGCAAAGAAGAAGTGAACTGAACAGATCTGATGAACATAAAACAAACAGCCTGAACAAATGATCCAACCAGACTGAACTGAAACACTGGACTTAAATAGTAGCTGAACTAATGAGGAGATAAGGAGGTGCAGGTGGGGAGAATCTCAAGTGAGGAGATGAACCAACAGGAGAACTGGAAAGAAGCTAATTGGATGAGGAAAACACAGGTAGCAGGGCAGGTGTTGAGAACAAGAAAAAACATAGACTTCATCCATGAGTTTAATTAAAGTCTGCAATATAATCATGTAAAATACTCTTAATGTATAAATTGTCAATCAAACGGTGTCAGAATGACATGAATATGTTTAAATAATGCACAAGTAACACAGAACAAACACAGCAAATAAACTAGGAACCTTTTCTTTATTGCCTAGAAACATAAATTACTGTTGATATAAACATGTAGAAGCAGATTAGAGGTTTCACCTCCGTCCAAGATGCACAGAGAAGAGAAAAAAGTCTAAAAAGGGTCAAAGCTCCAGCAACAGTTGTAGTATACAGGACAACTTTATTGTTTGACTATCATGTTTCAGTTTGTGGCCTTCATCAGGGTCATCATACAACACATTACAAACAGCTTTTAAAAAGGGTAGTTACCATATACCCAACCCATCTAAGTAGATACCCCATTGGCTGATAGATGTCTGGATGCACATGATTGTGTTTTTGTTTGTTTTCGTTTCTGCTTTTTAACTATCCTATTACCCTACTGCTCTATTAATATGGTGGTTACATTGGGTGAGGGTGATGAATGTGTCAGGTCAACACATGACAGAAGGACTCTGGAGGTATTTGCATGTTACAAAACAAACTAATGATTTTTTTTTCTTTGACAAACTCTGAACTATGAATCACTGCAGGCAAATTTTCTCACCACTGGGCCTGTGGTCATCATCTGTCTGTGCATCCTAACACTGTCCTGATGCTTCATGTGCTGTTTTTATTTACTATTTTATTATTATCCACACACCAACTTTTACACCTCAGACAACACACAGGGTTTCTTTACAAAGTTTGGCTTTATTAACATTTTACTTGAAAATAAAATGAGACTTTTACAGAACCCTTAATACCCAAAACATTGTTAAGGTTTTTGCAGATTGTTTCAAGTGTAAGGTGCACTTGTAAGAGAAGGACATTTTTCCTCTTGCAGTTCTGACTAATGGAGTGTAGAGCAACAACCTATTCTGTGAGTGAGTACCAATATCATGTGACTTCAGGGTTAAAAGAGATTAAATATAGGGTGATAGTAACTGTAGTAGAGCTTTATATATGAATAAAAAACAATGTACCACCACATGTTAGTACATGTATGGTGGAATAATGAAGAGAAGTTTGTTTCTATAGAGAAAACCAAGTATTTGCAAATAAGTGTGTTAAGAGTGTGTTAATATAAATGTAGTTGTAGCTCTAATCCACTCATCAAGCAGATTCAGTGTTGTGTTTGCAGCTTGGTAGTTTACCTGCACGGTGCAGAAACAGCAGAGGTAACACCAGACTGCTGGGTAGAGAGAACCAGAACTGAAGACCCAAAATCATACAAGTATATGAGCTGGGAAGCTCTGATGAACTGTACAACCCATAGCTAATCACAGTTGTCACAAACCTAACAGACAGCACTCCCATTATAACCATGATGATGTTGAAAGCCTTCTGCTTTGACTGGTCAACCCTCTCCCTGTTCCCACTCACTTCCCCCGGCCTGGAGCGAATCAGAACACAGAGAACAGAGACACTGCAGAAAAAGACCAGAACATTGCAGAAGACCATGAACATGACTTGAGAATGATATATGTTGGTTTTGAATAACAGTGTTATTACAAGCACTGAAGCAATTAACAGCAACCAGATGCACCCAGTGATGATGTTTCTGATCCTGACTGCGCTCGCCTGTCTCAGACCCAGGTAGGTGACGGGGTGAACAACAGCCAGGTAGCGCTCAACACAGGTGAGGGCATGAAACAAGGTCTGTCCAAATATCACAAGGGTGAACATTAATATCGCCACCATCTTTACAGTTAATACATTCATGTAGACACCAAAAAGGTATAAGCAAGACCCAAATATGTCCACCAGCTCCAGGGCGATCATGTTGTAGGTGAAGAAGTCAGAGTGGCTCACTGTTGCTGTCGTGGAAACGGAGCGCTGTTTCTGCCATCGTTGGAGACCCAAGAGGAGGATGAAGATGAAGAGAGGGAGTAGGAAGAGGATTTTGGTGAAGAAGAGGCCTATGAACATGAAATTGTATTCTTTGAACGTAGAGCAATCTCGATGTTCAGGATGGAGGGAGGAGTTGACTGACATGTCTGCTTGTATGGATGACTGAGGAGGAAGAGAGAGAACCAATGAGCAAGTGATTATTAGAAGATGGAAAAATATGGCAACTTATCACAAGTTAGGATTACATCTAAATGTAGTGCAAAACTGTTTTTAAAATTTCAGAAGTTTAATTCAGAGATTTAATGTGCATTTCCATCCTTTACTGTTTAGAGAGAACATCAAAGTCATCAGTTGGAGGCTGATTCTCATCATTATTATTATTATTATCAATATTATTACTATTATTATTATTATCAATATTATTACTATTATTATTATTATCAATATTATTACTATTATTATTATTAGGTTAGTGTAAGTATACTTATTTGATTGATGAAATTAGAGCATTGTTATTTTATTAAGACAAAGTATTTGGTAATAATCATGAACATCATAAATGTTCCCAATTTCATTTTAAAAGTCTAAATGAATAAACCTTCAAAGTGATTAAAAACACTCACGTTGACAGCAGCATTTACATCGTCCATCTTCTTCTTCTGCGTCTCCTGAATCACTGACTGCTGCTCACTGCCAGCTGGAACAAATATATTAATGCTGATGTGTATGAGGGTGTGTGCACTGATGAACGTGTCAGGTTGACACCGGACAGCACGAGTCTGAAGGTTTTTGCATGTTCCAAAACACACTAATGATTTTGTTTGACAAATTACCAACTATAAATCACAGCAGGCAAATGTTCTCACATTAGTCTTCTTCCACAGCGCAGATTCAGTTGAGTAACCGCACCGCACATTTATTTAATGGCAGCCATGATGATCCTCTTTACATCTGTTAAACCCATCAAAGGTTTTGCATATGTCTCCTGCAGAATTGAATATGAATGTGCATATTATTCAAACTTGTTAAGTCATTTTTGCTTTTCTCATGTCACCACATCAACACAAGCACGAAACAAACCACCACTTCTCAGACACATAACAACCCCCCCCCCCCCCCCCCCGCCCATAAATCTTTCCAAATTTCCAGAAATTTTGGAAATGGAGCTATAACGAAGGTTCAGTCATGATGATGATGTCATTTACATGCTGATGTTTGTATTTTCCTTTCTAAAACCATCCTGTCATTATCGGCTGTGGCTCAGGAGGTAGAGCGATTGTCCTTCAATTGGAAGATTGGTGGTTCGATTCCCGGCTCCTCTAGTCCACATGTCGATGTGTCCTTGGGCAAGACACTTAACCCCTAATTGCTTCTTGTTGTGTATGAATGGTTAGACTCCTCTGATGAGCAGGTTGGCACCCTGCGTGGTAGCTCCTGCCATCAGTGTATGAATGTGTGTGAAAGGGTGAATGATGTCATGTGATGTAAAGCGCTTTGAGTGGTCGCACAGACTAGAAAGGCGCTATATAAGTACAGTCCATTTACCATTCAGTCCATCATCTCCCATGCATGCTCAATCTATTCCTAGCTGTCATTGCTCGGGTCATCAATCGAGATATTAACTGTTTATCAGCTGATCCCATCTATCCAATAGTCCTGGTCTTGGACTTGGTCACATCTATCCATTTCTTTTTGTAATTTGCTTTTTACAGGTTGTTTTTTAAGGGAGACATGAATTTCCCAGTTCCTCAACTTCATGTGATCCACTTACAGATGTTACCTTTATGGATTTAACTATTCATCCAGATTTCTTTTATCTTTTACTTAAATACTCAAAGCTGGAGGTGCCCAGTTAGACATTTTCGGCATCAATAGTTAGGGAGTCATAGAATGTGCATAAGGACCCCTGGAGGGAGAACCTTATATTCTCCAGGGTGATACATTGCAGCATTTCATGGATCCATTTATTGCAAGTGGGAGGGGAGGCATGAGTCCACTTAAGGAGGATGAGCCTTCGAGCAAGTAAGGAAGAAAACGCAATAATATGATGTGAGGATTTAGACAGGCCATATGTGAGGGAGACACCGAAGAGGACCACAAGGGGCTCAGGGTTTATAGTTCGGCCTATAACTTCACTAATTGTTTTAAATATCGCAGACCAGTATGTGGGCAGGTCATATGAACATCGATCGCCGATGGGGTGTCCATTGGCGATTGCATACAACCCCCACACCCCACCCGGCGGCTACTCTGACTACACACTGTTCATTTAGGGCGCACTAGGCAATCGTACCGTGCCCAAGCATGTTTGCCCCCTAAAGTCCGGATTATTTGGCTAGTGTGAGTGCAAGTGTACCCTGCTTGAGGGAAAAGAAGCCAATTTTCCAGAGAATCTCAGGAAATCGACAATTTTTTAAAAGGCAACACTAGCTGAGCCCTGATCATTTCAAGCAACACTAAATGCAACGCGGAGGCATTATCCATATATGGGTTCCCAATCCGACCATTTTTTGTGTATTATTTTGTCATTATTAAGGCAAAAGAATTCAATTTATGTCCATCGACATTATAATGAGTAGGCTATAGGCTTAATATTAGTTTGCAGCCAGCGTGCTGCGTGGACTTCATTACATCGGCTGCACCGCTGCTACCACAACCATGAAATAGGCTACAAAGTTTATTGTCTGTGACTGTGACCCTCATAAAAGTAATATTTTACAAATCTGCATTATATAAACTAACGAAATTCGTTAAAGTAAGTCATTTGGTGACTTCTAAGTCATTAAACTAAGTCTTACTTTTACTGGAGTAATCTACCTCATTCGCACCTGTCATTGTACATCTTGTATTGGAAAAATTTGAATTAAAACTTATTTACCTAGCGAACTCTCCCGTTCTCTCCTATGAACAAGTCGGGTCGGACAACAACAACGTGTATCAAACATGAAGCAAAGTGAAAAAATAATAAAGTACGTAACAACACCCCACCCCCCGCACGATGCCATCGGCCATCACGATGTTTTGCTTTCAATTCCATTTCCTGGACATCGCCCAACCCTAGTCCCAAGGTCCCGGTCCCAGGCAGCCCTTAGGGAGGTCAGTCGGTTTTGTGACAGTGTATGAATACGGTTATAAACAATTGTTATGAGGCCTTTTCGTCTGGTACCGAGAGATAGGAGTTGGTCAATCATTGTTTCTGGGGGGCAATTTGGAAAATTAGGGTAGAGGGATTTCACGTAGTGTGTAATTTGAAAGAAGCAGAACAGGCGTGCGTTTGGAAGGTTAAACTTGGCTGACAGGTCTGCAAAGGAGGGAAAAATATCCTTAATAAAGAGATCCTTGATAGAGTGGAGGCCTTTTCCAGACCAAGATCTAAAGGCCGTATCAGGGCAGGAGGGAGAAAATAAGTGATTGTGATAGATTGGGGAAAGAATGGAGGGAGAGTGTAGGCCAAAGGTCTTCCTAAAAAAAGGGGAGGGGGCACACACACACACACACACACACACACACACACACACACACACACATACAACTGCAAGACAGAACATTATCAATCCATGTAGGAATAACAAACTTCTGTATCATTCTAGATACAAACCTCCTCCTAATCCTATTACATCCCTGTTCCCATCTTCCATTAGAAGTGATTAATGTAACAGTCAAATAAAGTAAGAAGCACCTTGTTGTTGTGTTAAGGCATCAGATTCCAAAGACCTTTTTGCTGTGATCGCTAACCGTGGCTTGCACTTGGTCCATTTTAGCTTCGAGGGACGAGAAGGTAGTTTTAAACTCTAACTAGGTCCAACTTGTACTTCTTAGGTAGTGCAGTTATGTCGGCCATGGTGACATCCGCGGTAGCTGGGTTGTCAGCCGACACCAAGTCCTTTTTATTCTGATTGGTTTGCTTGCCATTCCGTTGACACCACGCCACATCCAAAGTCTTCATCTGTTAACACCCACAAGGATATTCTTGGAAGACAGTCGGGTTAAATAGTTAATTCAAAAAGTAGTGGGAAACATGGGATGGACCCGTCTACTCCTCATCCGCCATGACCGGAAGTCCCCAACATGAATCCTGATGCCTCTAATCATTCAAGCTCAAACGTCTTTACAGCTTGTGGTTGGCATTGCTTAAATCTTGTGTTTTGTTTCTTATTTAGTTGCACACTCTACATATACCATTACGTCTCTGCTGGTCAGCTCCAATCATTGCTGAATTTCATGTTAGTGTTTTAGGGTACATGTGGACTGTTTCTTTATACTTCAATGCTATGTGAAGCAGAACAAGTGGACCCAAAGGCAGGAGACTTTAAGAATAAATGATTTTAGATTGAGTGGAGGCAAAGAAGAAGTGAACTGAACAGATCTGATGAACACAAAAACAGTTGTGTTCATTGACACATCAGGTCAATTGGCAGATTATGTGGCTAAGAGGCACAGATACAAGTTGAACAGTATAGGGCCAAGGACTGACATGACATGGGGGCTGTTGGGGAGATGAGATGAAATTGTCCATAGTGACCTTAAATGTTCTGTCTGATGAAAGTATGATGAAAACCATTTAAGGGCAGTTCAACCTCTTCCAACACAGTTCCTGAGTCTGTTGAGTAAAATTGTGTAATCCACCATGTCGAAGGACGCACTTAAGTCAAGTAAAATGAGAATGGTGAATTGTCCACAGTCCACGGTCATCAGGATGTAGTGAGTATCATTGAGTAGTGCTGTGGTTCTTTCTAAAGCCAGACTGGAATTTGTCAAATTGTGTTGTTTTTCCCAGTATTTCAAACGGTAACGGATGGAGGTGGTAGGACCCAGTTGCAGCACAGAACACCAATGAGCAGTTTTAAATGATCTGTATTATAGTCTGCAAGGTAACTGAGTGTGTAGGGAAACTGGCAGGGCTCAGGGTCACTGATTACAGAGTTGGCAGCAGGTAAGATGCCAGTAGCACTCACGGACATGAGGTTGACCACGCTGGAAGTTCTGGGTTCTCCTGACAGGATCAAAGCCAGAGGAGAAGTGAGGCCGTCATCTAGTGAATGAACAGCAGCAGTAGGTTGAACGGGATGAGCAGAGCTGGCTGAGACGTTCTTATGTTTGGCCTGAGGAGATGTTGTGGGGCCAGAGGTGGCAGAGGGCCTTTCAGACAGGCATTTAACAAACCACTTAGTGAGGAGAGTTGTGGAGCTGGAAGAGCTCCAGACACAGAACTAGAGTAAAGTTTTTAACACCTACACAATTTCTGAAGCTGAATCTTCAACATGAGCTGCAATCTGACGAATGTGCAGGACTGCCGATGAGGTAGAAACCAACACTGTGAATTAAGATGTCAACCTGAAAGTTTACAGTAAAACAAAAAGTTATCTCACCATAAATTACCAAAGCAAAGAGAAAGAGAGAAACATATATAAAGAGACGCAGCAGATGATAGATGAGATATGAACAGGATCAGGACCATTGGATAACTTTGACTAGGACCATTATATAGATGTTACAAGGATGGGGAACATTGGATAGATCAGTTGTCCAATAGATAATTTTGGATAAAGTTTTAGTTTTAATTAAAGTTAATATATACAGTTACATCTTAAAAATATTTCAAAACCTTTGATGAATGAACAAATGTAAAGAGGATCATCATGGCTGCCATTAAATAAATGTGTGGTGCTGTTACTCAACTGAATCTGCACTGTGGAAGAAGAACAATGGGAGAACATTTGCCTGCTGTGATTTATAGTTGGTAATTTGTCAAACAAAATCATTGATTTGTTTTGGAACATGCAAAAACCTTCAGACTCGTGCTGTCTGGTGTCAACCTGACACGTTCATCAGTGCACACACCCTCATACACATCAGCATTAATATATTTGTTCCAGCTGGCAGTGAGCAGCAGTCAGTGATTCAGGAGACACAGAAGAAGAAGATGGACGATGTAAATGCTGCTGTCAACGTGAGTGTTTTTAATCACTTTGAAGGTTTATTCATTTAGACTTTTAAAACAAAATTGGGAACATTGATGATGTTCATGATTATTATTTATTAACATATACTTTTTCTTCTCAAAATAACAATGACTCAAGCTTACTGCCGTGTCATCAATCATACATTTACTTAAACTGACATTTACCTAATAATAATAATAATTATAAGAATACAACTGTTTACTTTTATCGCTCACTAAACAGTAAAGGATGGAAATGCACATTAAATCACATTTTCTTTTGTCGATTTTCTGAAAATGTAATCAGTTTTGCACTACATTTAGATGTAATCCTAACTTGTGATAAATTGCTGTTAAACAAATTCTCCCATATTTTTTCATCTTCTGATATTCACTTGCTCATTGGTTCTCTCTCTTCCTCCTCAGTCATCCATACAAGCAGACATGTCAGTCAACTCCTCCCTCCATCCTGAACGTCTAAATTGCTTTAAGTCCGAAGAATACAATGTCATGCTCACAGGCCTCTTCTTCACCAAAATCCTCTTCCTCCTTCCTCTCTTCATCTTCATCCTCTTCTTGGGTCTCCAACGATGGCAGAAACAGCGCTCCATTTCCACGACAGCAACAGTGAGCCACTCTGACTTCTTCACCTACAACATGATCGCCCTGGAGCTGGTGGACGTATTTGGGTCTTGCTTATACGTTTTTGGTGTCTTCATGAATGTATTAACTTTAAAGATGGTGGGGATTATCATGTTCACCCTTGTGATATTTGGACAGACCTTGATTCATGCCCTCACCTGTGTTGAGCGTTACCTGGCTGTTGTTCACCCCGTCACCTACCTGGGTCTGAGACAGGCGAGCGCAGTCAGGATCAGAAACATCATCACTGGGTGCATCTGGTTGCTGTTCATTGGATTGTGTTGTGCATTAAATCTGATCAACCTTTTTGTTGTATTCATCTTATATACCATTGTCATGGTCTTCTGCAATGTTCTGGTCTGTTTCTGCAGTGTCTCTGTTCTCTGTGTTCTGATTCGCTCCAGGCCGGGGGAAGTGAGTGGGAACAGGGAGAGGGTTGACCAGTCAAAGCAGAAGGCCTTCAACATCATTATGATTATAATGGGAGTGCTGTCTGTTAGGTTTGTGACAACTGTGATTGGCTATGGTATGTTGTTTTCATCAGAGCTTCTCAGCTCATATACTTGTATGATGATGGGTCTTCAGTACTGGTTCTCTCTGCCCAGCAGTCTGGTGTTACCTCTGCTGTTTCTGCACCGTGCAGGTAAACTACCAAGCTGCAAAACACAACACTGAATCTGCTTGATGAGTGGATTAGAGTTACAACTACATTTATATTAACACACTCTTAACATACTTACTGGCAAATTCAGAATAATACTTGGTTTTCTCTATAGAAATAAACTTCTCTTCATTATTCCACCATACATGTACTAACATGTGGTGGTACATTGGTTTTTATTTATATATAAAGCTCTACTACAGTTACTATCACCCTATATTTAATCTATTTTAACCCTGAAGTCACATGATATTGGTACTCACTCACAGAATATGTTGTTGCTCTACACTCCATTAGTCAGAACTGCAAGAGGAAAAATGTTCTTCTCTTACAGTGCACCTTATACTTGAAACAATCTGCAAAAACCTTAAAGTTAGATTATTTACCATCACTACAGCTGTTCAGAGGCCTTATGTCAGATCTTGTTTTAATTGGTTTCAAATGTTTTAACTTCACCGTAGTCTTGTCGGTTTACCTGTGTTTATTCATTGTTATTCATTTCTTCTATTTACCCAACTAAGATTGTTTTTCCTTGTTGTTGTTGTTTCAACACCATTGTAAATGATGATTCCTCTCCAATGTCTTTTGCGGTAAAATAAAGGTTTGTAATAATAATAATAATAATAATAATAATAGTAATAACATAAAAGAGTAGCACGAATTAAGAACAGATTTATGTTTAAGTGTAATAGTTTCCATGTGTTTGTGTACAATTCGAAACTTCTTATTGAGTTGTTGTCAATAAAGTAAAACTTTGCAAAGAAACCCTGTGTGCTGTCTGAGGTGTAAAAGTTGGTGTGTGGATAATAATAAAATAGTAAATAAAAACAGCACATGAAGCATCAGGGCAGTGTTAGGATGCACAGACAGCTGATGACCACAGGCCCAGTGGTGAGAACATTTGCCTGCAGTGATTCATAGTTCAGAGTTTGTCAAAGAAAAAAAATCATTAGTTTGTTTTGCAACATGCAAATACCTCCAGAGTCCTTCTGTCATGTGTTGACCTGACACATTCATCACCCTCACCCCATGTAACCACCATATTAATAGAGCAGTAGGGTAATAGGATAGTTAAAAAGCAGAAACGAAAACAAACAAAAACACAATCATATGCATCCAGACATCTATCAGCCAATGGGGTATCTACTTAGATGGGTTGGGTATATGGTAACCACCCTATTTAAAAGCTGTTTGTAATGTGTTGTATGATGACCCTGATGAAGGCCACAAGCTGAAACATGATGGTCTAACAATAAAGTTGTCCTGTATACTACAACTGTTGCTGGAGCTTTGACCCTTTTTAGACTTTTTTCTCTTCTCTGTGCATCTTGGACGGAGGTGAAACCTCTAATCTGCTTCTACATGTTTCTATCAACATCAGTAGCTGGATCAAAGGAATATGGGAAAGTGGCAAATTTATGCGTCCTTAAAAACCCAGAAGAAGCTGATTAAAAAAAAAACAAAACAATCTAATAGAGTTGAAATAAGGAGGAATGTTTAAAAATTGATAGTATATCATGCAAAAATGATAAGTGTTATTGGGAGTCTATTATCAATGCTAGAATGCCAAATTATTTAACATATGTTTCAGTTTGGACAGGAAGTCGCCTAATTTGTTTTGCAGAGGTTCAATCAGCAGAAAGTCATAAAGGAACATCTGTCCAATAGTCCTGGTCCTGGTCCTGGTCACATCTATTCAATAGTCCTGGTCACATCTATCCAATAGTCCTGGTCCTGATCACATCTATCCAATAGTCCTGGTTTTTACAGGTTTTTAAAAACGAGACGTGAATTTCCCAGTTCCTCAACTTCATTTGATCAACTTACAGATGTTACCTTTATGGATTGTTTTAATGTTTTACTAAATACTAAAATAAAAACAGACACTTTTACCCCTTTTTTTACATCTCTGGATAACAATCCCATGTTTGGTTTAGCTATCATTTCAAGCAGATGCTGCTGTGTTGTAATATTCCCCCAGAACATATTCAGGTCATTTATTTAGAATAGATGCTCCAACATTCATAGCTGTGCTTACCTTCAACCACTGGGCCGGTGGTCATCCTCTGTCTGTGCATCCAACATGAATCCTGATGCCTCTGCTATCATTCAAGTTCAAACGTCTCCACAGCTTGTGGCTGGCATTGCTTATATCTGGTGTTTTGTGTTTTGTCTCTTTTGTTATTTAGTTGCACACTCTACTTATATTTTGAGGTCTCTGCTGACCTCTTCTGGCTAGCTCCAATCATTGCTGAATTTCATGTTATTAATGTATTTTTGGGTATATGTGCACTCTTTCTTTATATTTTCTGAATGCTATGTGAAGCAGAACAGGTGGAATTCAGGTAGAGAGAGACTTTAAGAATAAATGATTTTAGGTTGAGTGGAGGCAAAGAAGAAGTGAACTGAACAGATCTGATGACATAAAACAAACAGCCTGAACAAATGATCCAACCAGACTGAACTGAAACACTGGACTTAAATAGTAGCTGAACTAATGAGGAGATAAGGAGGTGCAGGTGGGGAGAATCTCAAGTGAGGAGATGAACCAACAGGAGAACAGGAAAGAAGCTGATTGGCTGAGGAAAACACAGGTAGCAGGGCAGGTGTTGAGAACAAGAAAAAACATAGACTTCATCCATGAGTTTAATTAAAGTCTGCAATATAATCATGTAAAATACTCTTAATGTATAAACTGTGAAACAGTGTCAGAATGACATGAATATATTTAAATACTGCTCAAGTCATACAGAACAAACACAGCATATAAACTAGGAACCTTTTCTTTATTGCCTAGAAACATAAATTACTGTTGATATAAACATGTAGAAGCAGATTAGAGGTTTCACCTCCGTCCAAGATGCACAGAGAAGAGAAAAAAGTCTAAAAAGGGTCAAAGCTCCAGCAACAGTTGTAGTATACAAGACAACTTTATTGTTTGACCATCATGTTTCAGTTTGTGGCCTTCATCAGGGTCATCATACAACACATTACAAACAGCTTTTAAACAGGGTAGTTACCATATACCCAACCCATCTAAGTAGATACCAGAGCTGGTGACTCGGACTTGCGACTCATACTCGAGTCGCACTTAAGTCGCACTACACATTGACTTCAGACTCGACTCGGACTCGAGGCTGGAGACTCGCAAATGACCATTGTTTTCATGTTATTTTATATTCTCATTATTCATTATCTGTCATTTGTCTTCTCTGTCTGCATTTGGAAGTGATCTCTGGCTGTGACTGAGGATGACAGTAAACACCAACATCACGCACGCGCCGTATGTACGCGCGCATTTCGAGCAGAGCCCGTCTACTACTGTATACTGTATTAGAAACTCTCTGATTTCAAGACAATAGCGAGTGAAAGAAGCCCAACAGGAGTCCCTTGGATCGTTACATTTGGCTACAATGCCTCCACGCAGTCAGCCAACAAACGGACAGCAGTGTGAGTTATCATTTACAACATGACAGTTATTTCTTGTTAAGGAAAATATTTGTTTGTTTGTTTTTTTTTCAGGAATGTGAAAGAGGTTTTAAAGAACCAGTTTTACATTTTTAAGTTAGTAAGTCAAATGAGTACAACTCATAATTTACTTGCACCATTGTGGGTGGGTTTTTTCATTTATTGTTAAAATGCAAAATATTGTGTGCTGCGTGCCTGTTATCAAAATACATTGTTGGTGCGATATATTTCTTTTATTGTATTTTACAGCATTGTTAAAAAAACTCTTGTTAAAGAAAAATACAGTTATGAAATTGAATTATTTTTTCCACATCACATTGCTGTAGATTCTAGTGAAACAATCATCAATACTGTCTTATATAAAGGATTTTACAACTTATAGAATTAGAATTTGATTTAGTGTTTGCGAGAGACTTGAGACTTGACTTGGACTTGACCATCAAAGACTTGAGACTTGACTCGGACTCTCACTCAAAGACTTGAGACTTGACTCGGACTCTCACTCAAAGACTTGAGACTTGACTTGGACGTGCAAAAAATGACTTGTGAACACCTCTGATAGATACCCCATTGGCTGATAGATGTCTGGATGCACATGATTGTGTTTTTGTTTGTTTTCTTTTCTGCGTTTTAACTATCCTATTACCCTACTGCTCTATTAATATGGTGGTTACATGGGGTGAGGGTGATGAATGTGTCAGGTCAACACATGACAGAAGGACTCCGGAGGTATTTGCATGTTGCAAAACAAACTAATTTTTTTTTTCTTTGACAAACTCTGAACTATGAATCACTGCAGGCAAATTTTCTCACCACTGGGCCTGTGGTCATCATCTGTCTGTGCATCCTAACACTGACCTGATGCTTCATGTGCTGTTTTTATTTACTATTTTATTATTATCCACACATCAACTTTTACACCTCAGACAACACACAGGGTTTCTTTGCAAAGTTTGACTTTATTGACACTTTTCTTGAAAATAAATGAGACTTTTACAGAACCCTTAATACCCAAAATATTGTAACTACTCAATAAAAAGTTTATATTGTACACAAACACATGGAAACTATTCCACTAAAATATGAAGCTGATCTTATTTTGTGCTATTCTTTTATAGTGTTATTATTATTATTATTATTGTTATTATTATTAATATCATGAATGTTCATTTTACACTGAAGAGGAATTCTCAGTTACAATGGTGTCAAGATACAACAACAACAATGCAAAACAATATTAGTTGGTTAAATAGAAGAAAATAAAACAATGAATAAACACAAGTAAACAAATAAGACTACGGTGAAGTTAGAAACATTTGCAACCAATTAAAACAAGGTCTGACATAAGGCCTCTGAACAGCTGTAGTGGTAAACAATCTAACTTTAAGGTTTTTGCAGATTGTTTCAAGTGTAAGGTGCACTGTAAGAGAAGGACATTTGTCCTCTTGCAGTTCTGACTAATGGAGTGTAGAGCAACAACCTGTGAGTGAGTACCAATATCATGTGACTTCAGGGTTAAAATAGATTAAATATAGGGTGGTAGTAACTGTAGTAGAGCTTTATATATGAATAAAAACCAATGTACCACCACGTGTTAGTGCATGTATGTTGGAATAATGAAGAGAAGTTTATTTCTAAAGAGAAAACCAAGTATTGTTCTGAATTTGCCAATAAGTGTGTTAAGAGTGTGTTAATATAAATGTAGTTGTAGCTCTAATCCACTCATCAAGCAGATTCAGTGTTGTGTTTGCAGCTTGGTAGTTTACCTGCACGGTGCAGAAACAGCAGAGGTAACACCAGACTGCTGGGCAGACAGAACCAGTACTGAAGACTCATCATCATACAAGTATATGAGCTGAGAAGCTCTGATGGAACGAACAAACCATAGCTAATCACAGTTGTCACAAACCTAAACAACAGCACTCCCATTATAATCATGATGATGTTGAAAGCCTTCTGCTTTGACTGGTCAACCCTCTCCCTGTTCCCACTCACTTCCCCCGGCCTGGAGCGAATCAGAACACAGAGAACAGAGACACTGCAGAAAAAGACCAGAACAGTGCAGAAGACCATGAACATGACTTGAGAAATGAACATGATGGTTTTGAATAACAGTGTTATTACAAGCGCTGAAGCAATGAACAGCAACCAGATGCACCCAGTGATGATGTTTCTGATCCTGACTGCGCTCGCCTGTCTCAGACCCAGGTAGGTGACGGGGTGAACAACAGCCAGGTAGCGCTCAACACAGGTGAGGGCATGAAACAAGGTCTGTCCAGGTGAAACAAACAAAAAGATGAAAGTCCCCATTCCTCTTACAGTGGACAAATGCATGTGGGGGTGAAATAGGTATATGAAAAACCATAGTATGTCCATCAGCTCCACAGCGATCATGTTGTAGGTGAAGAAGTCAGAGTGGCTCACTGTTGCTGTCGTGGAAACGGAGCGCTGTTTCTGCCATCGTTGGAGACCCAAGAAGAGGATGAAGATGAAGAGAGGAAGGAGGAAGAGGATCTTTATGATGCAGAGGCCTGTGAACATCAAACTGTGTTCTTTGAACTGAGAGCAATCTGTAGATGCAGGATGGAGGGAGGAGTTGACTGACACGTCTGCTTGTATGGATGACTGAGGAGGAAGAGAGAGAACCAATGAGCAAGTGAATATTAGAAGATGAAAAAATATGGGAGAATTTGTTTAGCAGCAATTTATCACAAGTTAGGATTACATCTAAATGTAGTGCAAAACTGATTGAAAATGTCAGAAAATCGACAAAAGAAAATGTGATTTAATGTGCATTTCCATCCTTTACTGTTTAAAGAGAGCATCAAAGTCATCAGTTGGAGGCTGATCCTTATTATTATTATTATTATGAGGTTAGTGTAAGTATACTTGATTGATGAAATTAGAGCATTATTTTATTAAGACAAAGTATTTGGTAATAATCATGAACATCATAAATGTTCCCAATTTCGTTTTAAAAGTCTAAATGAATAAACCTTCAAAGTGATTTAAAAACACTCACGTTGACAGCAGCATTTACATCGTCCATCTTCTTCTTCTGCGTCTCCTGAATCACTGACTGCTGCTCACTGCCAGCTGGAACAAATATATTAATGCTGATGTGTATGAGGGTGTGTGCACTGATGAACGTGTCAGGTTGACACCAGACAGCACGAGTCTGAAGGTTTTTGCATGTTCCAAAACACACTAATGATTTTGTTTGACAAATTACCAACTATAAATCACAGCAGGCAAATGTTCTCTCATTAGTCGTCTTCCACAGCGCATACTCAGTTGAGTAACCGCACCGCAAATTTATTTAATGGCAGCCATGATGATCCTCTTTACATCTGTTAAACACATCAAAGGTTTTGCATATATCTCCTGGAGAATTGAATATGAATGTTCATATTATTCAAACTTGTTAAATCGTTTTTGCTTTTCTCATGTCACCACATCAACACAGTTTGCAATAAACCACCACTTCTCAGAGACATAAATCCAACTATATAAATATACTATATAAAAACTATTAAACTATTTTAACTATTCATCCAGATTTCTTTTATCTTTTACTTAAATACTCAAAGCTGGAGGCGCTTGCTCCAAAATCTTTGTCTTAATGTAAATTCTGCCATTTTATATCAATGTGAAAATATTTTAAAAAACTGACCCATGTACCCCTTTTTTTACGTCTCCAGATAACAATCCCGTGTTTGGTTTAGCTATCATTTCAATTCTGCTGAGATGTAATATTCCCCCAGAACATATTCAGGTCATTTATTTAGAATAGATGCTCCAACATTCATAGCCGTGCTTCCTTTCAACCACTGGGCCAGTGGTCATCCTCTGTCTGTGCAACCAACATGAATCCTGATGCCTCTGCAATCATTCAAGCTCAAACGTCTTTACAGCTTGTGGTTGGCTTTGCTTATATCTGGTGTTTTGTGTTTTATCTCTTTTGTTATTTAGTTGCACACTCTGCATAAACCTTTAGGTCCCTGGTGGTCTCTTCTGGCCAGCTCCAATCATTGCTGAATTTCATGTTAATGTTTTTGGGTACATGTGGACTGTTTCTTTATTCTTTCTTAATGCTATGTGAAGCAGAACAGGTGGACCGAAAGGCAGGAGACTTTAAGAATAAATCATTTTAGATTGAGTGGAGGCAAAGAAGAAGTGAACTGAACAGATCTGATGAACACAAAAACAGCCTGAACAAATGATCCAACCAGACTGAAGTGGTGTGAATTGACACATCAGGTCAATTGGCAGATTATGTGGCTAAGAGGCAACAGATACAAGTTGAATAGTATAGGTCCAAGAACTGACATGACATAGGGGCTGTTGGGGAGATGAGATGAAATTGTCCACAGTGACCTTAAATGTTCTGTCTGATGAAAGTATGATGAAAACCATTTAAGGGCAGTTCAATCTCTTCCAACACAGTTCCTGAGTCTGTTGAGTAAAATTATGTAATCCACCATGTCGAAGGATGCACTTAAGTCAAGTAAAATGAGAATGGTGAATTGTCCACAGTCCACGGTCATCAGGATGTTTAGTATCATTGAGTAGTGCTGTGGTTCTTTCTAAAGCCAGACTGGAATTTGTCAAATAAATTGTGTTGTTTTTCCAATATTTCTGACAGTTGGTTTGCAACCACTTTTTCAAAAATGTTTTAAATCAAAGGTAGTTTGAATATGGGATGGTAGTGATAGGGGAGTGTTGGATTGAGGCCCAATTTTACATAAACTTTTTTTAATGTCAGTTCTCAAATAATCTAGAGAAAAACATTCAAGCAGAATACGACTGTTAAAATCAGGAGTAACGAGATCCCAGATATGTCTTATTTTATATATTTTCTTGTTCCTACACCCATCCACCTAGTATGAAACAAAGGGAATCGCAAAGAGTTCAATGGGCTAATTAAATATCTTTTATGGAGCTGTGATGCTGCAGCACATCTGCATTGCTTGCGGTGGGTAAATGATTGAGGTGTGGGTGCCGCAGCATAAATCAGCAGATTTTGAGAGGGTTTCAATGAAGATGTTGAGGCTTGGGAAAAAGACTGGACATGATCATCAATTGCTTGCATAGTAATAGTAATAGTAATAGTAGGCCAAAGACTGCAGCATAGAAGTGAGGCCGTCATCTGGTGAATGAACAGCAGCAGTAGGTTGAACGGGATGAGCAGAGCTGGCTGAGACGTTCTTATGTTTGGCCTGAGGAGATGTTGTGGGGTCAGAGGTTGCAGAGGGCCTTTCAGACAGGCATTTAACAAACCACTTAGTGAGGAGAGTTGTGGAGTCATCATAAATTACCGAAGAAAAGAGAAAGAGAGAGACATATATAAAGAGACACAGCAGATGATAGATGAGATATGAACAGGATCAGGACCATTGGATAACTTTGACTAGGACTATTAGATAGATGTTACGAGGACGGGGAACATCGGATAGATCAGTTGTCCAATAGATAATTTTGAATAAAGTTTTAGTTTTAATTAAAGTTAATATACAGTAACATCCCCTTCAAATATTTCAAAACCTTTGATGTGTTTAACAAATGTAAAGAGGATCATCATGGCTGCCATTAAATAAATGTGTGGTGCTGTTACTCAACTGAATCTGCGCTGTGGAAGAAGAACAATGAGAGAACATTTGCCTGCTGTGATTTATAGTTGGTAATTTGTCAAACAAAATCATTAATGTGTTTTGGAACATGCAAAAACCTTCGGACTCGTGCTGTCTGGTGTCAACCTGACACGTTCATCAGTGCACACACCCTCATACACATCAGCATTAATATATTTGTTCCAGCTGGCAGTGAGCAGCAGTCAGTGATTCAGGAGACGCAGAAGAAGAAGATGGACGATGTAAATGCTGCTGTCAACGTGAGTGTTTTTAATCACTTTGAAGGTTTATTCATTTAGACTTTTAAAACAAAATTGGGAACATTTATGATGTTCATGATTATTACCAAATACTTTGTCTTAATAAAATAAAGCTCTAATTTCATCAATCAAGTATACTTACACTAACCTAATAATAATAATAATGATAATAATAATAATAATAATAATAATAGTAATAATATTGATAATAATAATAAGAATCAGCCTCCAACTGATGACTTTGATGCTCTCTTTAAACAGTAAAGGATGGAAATGCACATTAAATCACATTTTCTTTTGTCGATTTTCTGAAATTTTAAATCAGTTTTGCACTACATTTAGATGTAATCCTAACTTGTGATAAATTGTTGTTAAACAAATTCTCCCATATTTTTCCATCTTCTAATATTCACTTGCTCATTGGTTCTCTCTCTTCCTCCTCAGTCATCCATACAAGCAGACATGTCAGTCAACTCCTCCCTCCATCCTGCATCTACAGATTGCTCTCAGTTCAAAGAACACAGTTTGATGTTCACAGGCCTCTGCATCATAAAGATCCTCTTCCTCCTTCCTCTCTTCATCTTCATCCTCTTCTTGGGTCTCCAACGATGGCAGAAACAGCGCTCCGTTTCCATGACAGCAACAGTGAGCCACTCTGACTTCTTCACCTACAACATGATCGTCCTGGAGCTGGTGGACATATTTGCGTCTTGCTTATACCTTTTTGGTGTCTACATGAATGTATCAGCTGTAAAGTTGGTGGGGATTATCATGTTCACCCTTATGTCACCTGGACAGACCTTGTTTCATGCCCTCACCTGTGTTGAGCGCTACCTGGCTGTTGTTCACCCCGTCACCTACCTGGGTCTGAGACAGGCGAGCGCAGTCAGGATCAGAAACATCATCACTGGGTGCATCTGGTTGCTGTTCATTGGATGTTATGTGTTAAATCTGATCAACCTTTTTGTTGTATTCATCTTATATATCATTGTCATAGTCTTCTGCACTGTTCTGGTCTTTTTCTGCAGTGTCTCTGTTCTCTGTGTTCTGATTCGCTCCAGGCCGGGGGAAGTGAGTGGGAACAGGGAGAGGGTTGACCAGTCAAAGCAGAAGGCTTTCAACACCATCATGATTATAATGGGAGTGCTGTCTGTTAGGTTTGTGACAACTGTGATTAGCTATGGTATGTTGTTTTCACCAGAGCTTCTCAGCTCTTATATTTGTATGATGATGGGTCTTCAGTACTGGTTCTCTCTGCCCAGCAGTCTGGTGTTACCTCTGCTGTTTCTGCACCGTGCAGGTAAACTACCAAGCTGCAAACACAACACTGAATCTGCTTGATGAGTGGATTAGAGCTACAACTACATTTATATTAACACACTCTTAACACACTTATTTGCAAATTCAGAACAATACTTGGTTTTCTCTATAGAAATAAACTTCTCTTCATTATTCCACCATACATGTACTAACATGTGGTGGTACATTGGTTTTTATTCATATATAAAGCTCTACTACAGTTACTACCACCCTATATTTAATCTCTTTTAACCCTGAAGTCACATGATATTGGTACTCACTCACAGAATAGCTTGTTGCTCTACACTCCATTAGTCAGAACTGCAAGAGGAAAAATGTTCTTCTCTTACAGTGCACCTTACACTTGAAACAATCTGCAAAAACCTTAAAATTAGATTATTTACCACTACAGCTGTTCAGAGGCCTTATGTCAGACCTTGTTTTAATTGGTTGCAAATGTTTTAACTTCACTGTAGTCTTATCGGTTTACTTGTGTTTATTCATTGTTATTCATTTCTTCTATTTACCCAACTAAGATTGTTTTTCCTTGTTGTTGTTGTTTCAACACCATTGTAAATGATGGTTTGTAATAATAATAATGATAATAATAATAATAATAATAATAATAGTAATAACATAAAAGAGTAGCACGAATTAAGAACAGATTTATGTTTAAGTGTACTAGTTTCCATGTGTTTGTGTACAATTCGATTCTTATTGAGTTGTTGTCAATAAAGTCAAACTTTGCAAAGAAAACCGTGTGTGTTGTCTGAGGTGTAAAAGTTGGTGTGTGGATAATAATAAAATAATAAATAAAAACAGCACATGAAGCATCAGGACAGTGTTAGGATGCACAGACAGAATGATGACCACAGGCCCAGTGGTGAGAAAATTTGCCTGCAGTGATTCATAGTTCAGAGTTTGTCAAAGAAAAAAATCATTAGTTTGTTTTGCAACATGCAAATACCTCCAGAGTCCTTCTGTCATGTGTTGACCTGACACATTCATCACCCTCACCCCATGTAACCACCATATTAATAGAGCAGTAGGGTAATAGGAGAGTTAAAAAGCAGAAAACAAACAAAAACACAATGATGTGCATCCAGACATCTATCAGCCAATGGGGTATCTACTTAGATGGGTTGGGTATATGGTAACTACCCTATTTAAAAGCTGTTTGTAATGTGTTGTATGATGACCCTGATGAAGGCCACAAACTGAAACATGATAGTCAAACAATAAAGTTGTCCTGTATACTACAACTGTTGCTGGAGCTTTGACCCTTTTTAGACTGTTTCCTCTTCTCTGTGCATCTTGGACGGAGGTGAAACCTCTAATCTGCTTCTACATGTTTCTATCAACATCAGTAGCTGGATCAAAGGAATATGGGAAAGTGGCAAATTTATGCGTCCTTAAAAACCCAGAAGAAGCTGATTACAAAAAAAAAACAATCTAATAGAGTTGAAATAAGGAGGAATGTTTAAAAATTGATAGTATATCATGCAAAGATAAGTGTTATTGGGAGTCTATTATCAATGCTAGAATGCCAAATTATTTAACATATGTTTCAGTTTGGACAGGAAGTCGCCTAATTTGTTTTGCAGAGGTTCAATCAGTAGAAAGTCATAAAGGAACATCTGTCCAATAGTCCTGGTCCTGGTCCTGGTCACATCTATTCAATAGTCCTGGTCCTGGTCCTATCTATCTACAGGTCTTGGTTAAGTAGTTCTTTTTGTAATTATCTTTTTACAGATTTTTTTAACGGAGATGTGAATTTCCCAGTTCCTCAACTTCATTTGATCCACTTACAGATGTTACCTTTATGGATTTTTAAATTTTTATCTTTTACTTAAATACTCAAAGCTGGAGGCGCTTGCTCCGAAAAATTTGTCTGATATATTTTTCAGGTCATTTATTTAGAATAGATGCTCCAACATTCATAGCTGTGCTTTCCTTCAACCACTGGGCCAGTGGTCATCCTCTGTCTGTGCATCCAACATGAATCCTGATGCCTCTGCTATCTTTCAAGCTCAAACGTCTTTACAGCTTGTGGTTGGCATTGCTTATATCTGGTGTTTTGTGTTTTGGCTCTTTTGTTATTTAGTTGCACACTCTACTTATTTTTTTAGGTCTCTGCTGACCTCTTCTGGCCAGCTCCAATCATTGCTGAACTTCATGTTATTAATGTATTTGGGTAATTGTGGACTGTTTCTTTATATTTTCTTAATGCTATGTGAAGCAGAACAGGTGGACTTTAGGCAGAGAGACTAAATGATTTTAGGTTGAGTGGAGGCAAAGAAGAAGTGAACTGAACAGATCTGATGAACACAAAACAAACAGCCTGAACAAATGATCCAACCAGACTGAACTGAAACACTGGACTTAACTAGTAGCTGAACTAATGAAGCGATAAGGAGGTGAAGGTGGGGAGAATCTCAAGTGAGGAGATGAACCAACAGGAGAACAGGAAAGAAGCTGATTGGCTGAGGAAAACACAGGTAGCAGGGCAGGTGTTGAGAACAAGAAAAAACACAAACTTCATCCATGAGTTGAATTCAAGCCTGCAATATAATCATGTAAAATACTCTTAATGTATAAACTGTGAAACGGTGTCAGAATGACATGAATATGCTTAAATAATGCACAAGTCATACAGAACAAACACAGCAAACAAATGTTAATGGTTGAAAATGCTACAGATTTAGTTTTTTATGTTAACAGGCACCCCTCTCTATTTTTTGTTAATAATTGAACTATTCTAACATTTATTCCAATAACTATCATTTTACAAAGACATTCAGATACATTCATACGGTTTTACAGCAAAGTAATACACATTTACGCCACTAGATGGTGCTGTGGTACTGCTGTGGAAAAGGCTAACTTTGGTCCTCTCTTTATTAAACCACAGGTACGATAAAACTAATTTTTCTGCATTTAGCATGATTTAATATCTAATGTGAATGCTTTAGAAATTGCTTGGTAATGTTGTGATATGATTTTGAGACATGTAGTGTGTTCAGTGAGCTCGTTTTGTAGTTAATTGTACCGACGTGCATCAGCAGGTTAAATGTTTTTCATGAACTTCCGGTTTCACTGTAGTTTTGTAGGTATGAGTTTAATTGACATTAGCCTTCTGTAACATGAGAAAATGTGTCGAGCTATGGTTAAGAGTATCAGCCAGCAGTGAGTAAGCGATGGTAAGAGAAATGTTTAAATTGCGTTCATGTTTCCGGCGCGGTGCCGCCATTTTGTTAAGTGCATGTACAAGTGTGAGTGTGAGAGAGAGAGAGAGAGAGAGAGAGAGAGCGCATAACCTGTAAGACTATTGTTGAAAGGGTTTGTTCATATGATCCTAGTGTAAGATGAGTGTAAGCAGGATTATATGTTATAATTGAGTGAAGCTAATTTCTGTTTATATGAAATATGTTGAATTATTTTGAATTCACGTGCAGCTATGTTTCTTTTGGCAGAATGTTTTTATTATTTACTGTTAGTTTGGTTACACTGTCTTTTATTTTATTGGGTTAAATATGTTTGTAAAGAGTTTACGTCCACTGATCAGAGAATTAAGATGGAATGTGACTGTGAATTGTATATAATTGTGTGTCAGAAATAAACCAGTTCAGGCATGAGCAAGACGCTAACTTTGGTCGTCTGTCTATTAATCCACAGAGCCATTCAATGTATATATTAGCTAAACGGCGCTCCCTAGACTGTGTAACCCTTGCTGCTGGTCCAGATTTCCCCAAGGCCTGGTAACACCTAGAAACATAAATGAATGTTGATATAAACATGTAGAAGCAGATTAGAGGTTTCACCTCCGTCCAAGATGCACAGAGAAGAGAAAAAAGTCTAAAAAGGGTCAAAGCTCCAGCAACAGTTGTAGTATACAGGACAACTTTATTGTTTGACCATCATGTTTCAGCTTGTGGCCTTCATCAGGGTCATCATACAACACATTACAAACCGCTTTTAAATAGGGTAGTTACCATATACCCAACCCATCTAAGTAGATACCCCATTGGCTGATAGATGTCTGGATGCACATGATTGTGTTTTTGTTTGTTTGTTTTCTGCTTTTTAACTCTCCTATTACCCTACTGCTCTATTAATATGGTGGTTACATGGGGTAAGGCTGATGAATGTGTCAGGACAACACATGACAGAAGGACTCTGGAGGTATTTGCATGTTGCAAAACAAACTAATGATTTTTTTCTTTGACAAACTCTGAACTATGAATCACTGCAGGCAAATTTTCTCACCACTGGGCCTGTGGTCATCATCTGTCTGTGCATCCTAACACTGTCCTGATGCTTCATGTTTTTATTTACTATTTTATTATTATCCACATCAACTTTTACACCACAGACAACACACAGGGTTTCTTTGCAAAGTTTGACTTTATTAACACTTCACTTGAAGATAATTAGACTTTTACAGAACCCTTAATACCCAAAATATTGTAACTACTCCACAACTCAATAAAAAGGTTATATTGTACACAAACACATGGAAATTATTCCATTAAAATATGAAGCTGATCTTATTTTGTGCTACTCTCATAGTGTCATTATTATTATTATTATAAAGAAGAAGAAGATGTCATCATTTACAATGGTGTCGAGAAACAACAACAATACAAAACAATATTAGATGGGTTAATAGAAAAAAATAAAACAATGAATAAATGCAAGTAATCAGATAAGACTTGCAGTTCTGACTAATGGAGTGTAGAGCAACAACCTATTCTGTGACTGAGTACCAATATCATGTGACTTCAAGGTTAAAAGAGATTAAATATAGGGTGATAGTAACTGTAGTAGAGCTTTATATATGAATAAAAACCAATGTACCACCACATGTTAGTACATGTATGGTGGAATAATGAAGAGAAGTTTATTTCTAAAGAGAAAACCAAGTATTGTTCTGAATTTGCCAATTAGTATGTTAAGAGTGTGTTAATATAAATGTAGTTGTAGCTCTAATCCACTCATCAAGCAGATTCAGTGTTGTGTTTGCAGCTTGGTAGTTTACCTGCACGGTGCAGAAACAGCAGAGGTAACACCAGACTGCTGGGCAGAGAGAACCAGTGCTGAAGACCCATCATCATACAAATATATGACCTGGGAAGCTCTGATGAACTGTACATACTATAGCTAATCACAGTTGTCACAAACCTAACAGACAGCACTCCCATTATAATCATGATGGTGTTGAAAGCCTTCTGCTTTGACTGGTCAACCCTCTCCCTGTTCCCACTCACTTCCCCCGGCCTGGAGCGAATCAGAACACAGAGAACAGAGACACTGCAGAAAAAGACCAGAACAATGCAGAAGACCATGAATATGATATATAAGATGAATCTACCAAAACTGCTGATCAGATTTAATACATAACACGATCCAATGAACAGCAACCAGATGCACCCAGTGATGATGTTTCTGATCCTGACTGCGCTCGCCTGTCTCAGACCCAGGTAGGTGACGGGGTGAACAACAGCCAGGTAGCGCTCAACACAGGTGAGGGCATGAAACAAGGTCTGTCCAGGTGGCATAAGGGTGAACATGTATATCCCCACCATCTTTACAGTTAATACATTCATGTAGACACCAAAAAGGTATATGCAAGACCCAAATATTTCCACCAGCTCCGGGACGATCATGTTGTAGGTGAAGAAGTCAGAGTGGCTCACTGTTGCTGTCATGGAAACGGAGCGCTGTTTCTGCCATCGTTGGAGACCCAAGAAGAGGATGAAGATGAAGAGAGGAAGGAGGAAAAGGATTTTGGTGAAGAAGAGGCCTGTCACCATGAAATTGTATTCTTTGGACTTCAAGCAATCTAGACGTTCAGGATGGAGGGAGGAGTTGACTGACATGTCTGCTTGTATGGATGACTGAGGAGGAAGAGAGAGAACCAATGAGCAAGTGAATATTAGAAGATGGAAAAATATGGCAACTTATCACAAGTTAGGATTACATCTAAATGTAGTGCAAAACTGATTGAAAATTTCAGAAGTTTAATTCAGAGATTTAATTGCATTTCCATCCTTTACTGTTTAGAGAGAGCATCAAAGTCATCAGTTGGAGGCTGATTCTCATTATTATTATTATCAATATTATTATTATTAGGTTAGTGTAAGTATATTTATTTGATTGATGAAATTAGAGCATTGTTATTTTATTAAGACAAAGTATTTGGTAATAATCATGAACATCACAAATGTTCCCAATTTTGTTTTAAAAGTCTAAATGAATAAACCTTCAAAGTGATTAAAAACACTCACGTTGACAGCAGCATTTACATCGTCCATCTTCTTCTTCTGCGTCTCCTGAATCACTGACTGCTGCTCACTGCCAGCTGGAACAAATATATTAATGCTGATGTGTATGAGGGTGTGTGCACTGATGAACGTGTCAGGTTGACACCAGACAGCACGAGTCTGGAGGTTTTTGCATGTTCCAAAACACACTAATGATTTTGTTTGACAAATTACCAACTATAAATCACAGCAGGCAAATGTTCTCACATTAGTCGTCTTCCACAGCGCAGATTCAGTTGAGTAACCGCACCGCACATTTATTTAATGGCAGCCATGATGATTCTCTTTACATTTGTTAAACCCATCAAAGGTTTTGCATATGTCTCCTGCAGAATTGAATATGAATGTGCATATTATTCAAACTTGTTAAGTCATTTTTGCTTTTCTCATGTCACCACATCAACACAAGCACGAAACAAACCACCACTTCTCAGACACATAACAACCCCCCCCCCCGCCATCTTTCCAAATTTCCAGAAATTTTGGAAATGGAGCTATAACGAAGGTTCAGTCATGATGATGATGTCATTTACATGCTGATGTTTGTATTTTCCTTTCTAAAACCATCCTGTCATTATCGGCTGTGGCTCAGGAGGTAGAGCGATTGTCCTTCAATTGGAAGATTGGTGGTTCGATTCCCGGCTCCTCTAGTCCACATGTCGATGTGTCCTTGGGCAAGACACTTAACCCCTAATTGCTTCTGTTGCTGTGCCAACGGTGTGTTGTGTATGAATGGTTAGACTCCTCTGATGAGCAGGTTGGCACCCTGCGTGGTAGCTCCTGCCATCAGTGTATGAATGTGTGTGAAAGGGTGAATGATGTCATGTGATGTAAAGCGCTTTGAGTGGTCGCACAGACTAGAAAGGCGCTATATAAGTACAGTCCATTTACCATTCAGTCCATCATCTCCCATGCATGCTCAATCTATTCCTAGCTGTCATTGCTCGGGTCATCAATCGAGATATTAACTGTTTATCAGCTGATCCCATCTATCCAATAGTCCTGGTCTTGGACTTGGTCACATTTATCCAAAGGTCTTGGCCTTTCTTTTTGTAATTTGCTTTTTACAGGTTGTTTTTTAAGGGAGACATGAATTTCCCAGTTCCTCAACTTCATGTGATCCACTTACAGATGTTACCTTTATGGATTTAACTATTCATCCAGATTTCTTCTATCTTTTACTTAAATACTCAAAGCTGGAGGCGCTTGCTCCGATATCTTTGTCTTGATTTAAATTCTGCCCTTTTATATCAATGTGTAAATATTTAAAAAACAGACCCATGTACCCCTTTTTTTACATCTCCAGATAACAATCCCATGTTTGGTTTAGCTATCATTTCAATTCTTCTGAGATGTAATATTCCCCCAGAACATATTCAGGTCATTTATTTAGAATACATGCTCCAACATTCATAGCCGTGCTTCCTTTCAACCACTGGGCCGGTGGTCTTCCTCTGTCTGTGCATCCAACATGAATCCTGATGCCTCTGCTATCATTCAAGCTCAAACGTCTTTACAGCTTGTGGTTGGCATTGCTTATATCTGGTGTTTTGTGTTTTATCTCTTTTGTTATTTAGTTGCACACTCTGCGTAAACCTTTAGGTCCCTGGTGGTCTCTTCTGGCCAGCTCCAATCATTGCTGAATTTCATGTTAATGTTTTTGGGTACATGTGGACTGTTTCTTTATACTTTCTTAATGCTATGTGAAGCAGAACAGGTGGACCCAAAGGCAGGAGACTTTAAGAATAAATGATTTTAGGCTGAGTGGAGGCAAAGTAGAAGTGAACTGAACAGATCTGATGAACACAAAAACAGCCTGAACAAATGATCCAACCAGACTGAAGCGGTGTGAATTGACACATCAAGTCAATTGGCAGATTATGTGGCTAAGAGGCACAGATACAAATTGAATAGTATAGGTCCAAGGACTGACATGACATGGGGGCTGTTGGGGAGATGAGATGAAATTGTCCATAGTGACCTTAAATGTTCTGTCTGATGAAAGTATGATGAAAACCATTTAAGGGCAGTTCAATCTCTTCCAACACAGTTCCTGAGTCTGTTAAGTAAAATTATGTAATCCACCATGTCGAAGGACACACTTAAGTCAAGTAAAATGAGAATGGTGAATTGTCCACAGTCCACGGTCATCAGGATGTTTAGTATCATTGAGTAGTGCTGTGGTTCTTTCTAAAGCCAGACTGGAATTTGTCAAATAAATTCTTTTTCAACATTTTTTTAAATCAAAGGTAGTTTGAATATGGGATGGTAGTGATAGGGGAGTGTTGGATTGAGGCCCAATTTTATATAAACGTTTTTCATTGTCAGTTCTCAAATAATATAGAGAAAAACATTCAAGCAGAATACGACTGTTAAAATGAGGAGTAACGAGATCCCAGATATGTCTTATTTTATATATTTTCTTGTTCCTACACCCATCCACCTAGTATGAAACAAAGGGAATGGCAAAGAGTTCAAAGGGCTAATTAAATATCTTTTATGGAGCTGTGATGCTGCAGCACATCTGCATTGCTTGCGGTGGGTAAATGATTGAGGTGTGGGTGCCGCAGCATAAATCAGCAGATTTTGAGAGGGTTTCAATGAAGATGTTGAGGCTTGGGACAGAGACTGGAGATGATCATCAATTGCTTGCATAGTAATAGTAATAGTAATAGTAGGCCAAAGACTGCAGCATAGAAGTGAGGCCGTCATCTGGTGAATGAACAGCAGCAGTAGGTTGAACGGGATGAGCAGAGCTGGCTGAGACGTTCTTATGTTTGGCCTGAGGAGATGTTGTGGGGCCAGAGGTGGCAGAGGGCCTTTCAGATAGGCATTTAACAAACCACTTAGTGAGGAGAGTTGTGGAGATGGAAGAGCTCCAGACACAGAGCTAGAGTAAAAAAGTAAAGTTTTTAACACCTACCCAATTTCTGAACCTTATTCTTCAACATGAGCTACAATCTGACGAACGTGCAGGACTGCCGATGAGGTAGAAACCAACACTGTGAATTAAGATGTCAACATGAAAGTTTACAGTAAAACAAAAAGTTATCTCACCATAAATTACCGAAGCAAAGAGAAAGAGAGAGACATATATAAAGAGACGCAGAAGATGATAGATGAGATATGAACAGGATCAGGACCATTGGATAACTTTGACTAGGACTATTAGATAGATGTTACAAGGACGGGGAACATTGGATAGATAAGTTGTCCAATAGATAATTTTGGATAAAGTTTTAGTTTTAATTGAAGTTAATATACAGTAACATCCCCTTAAAATATTTCAAAACCTTTGATGTGTTTAACAGATGTAAAGAGGATCATCATGGCTGCCATTAAATAAATGTGTGGTGCTGTTACTCAGCTGAATCTGCACTGTGGAAGAAGAACAATGTGAGAACATTTGCCTGCTGTGATTTATAGTTATTTTGTTTTGGAACATGCAAAAACCTCCAGAGTCGTGCTGTCCGGTGTCAACCTGACACGTTCATCAGTGCACACACCCTCATACACATCAGCATTAATATATTTGTTCCAGCTGGCAGTGAGCAGCAGTCAGTGATTCAGGAGACACAGAAGAAGAAGATGGACGATGTAAATGCTGCTGTCAACGTGAGTGTTTTTAATCACTTTGAAGGTTTATTCATTTAGACTTTTAAAACAAAATTGGGAACATTTATGATGTTCATGATTATTACCAAATACTTTGTCTTAACAAAATAACAATGACTTAAACTTCAATCACACATTTACTTACACTAACATTTACCTAATAATAATAATAATAATGAGGATCAGCCTCCAACTGATGACTTTGATGCTTTCTCTAAACAGTAAAGGATGGAAATGCACATTAAATCACATTTTCGTTTGTCGATTTTGTGACATTTTAAATCAGTTTTGCACTATATTTAGATGTAATCCTAACTTGTGATAAATTGCTGTTAAACAAATTCTCCCATATTTTACCATCTTCTAATATTCACTTGCTCATTGGTTCTCTCTCTTCCTCCTCAGTCATCCATACAAGCAGACATGTCAGTCAACTCCTCCCTCCATCCTGAACATCGAGATTGCTTTAAGTCTAAAGAATACAATTTCATGTTCACTGGCCTCTTCTTCACCAAAATCCTCTTCCTCCTTCCTCTCTTCATCTTCATCCTCTTCTTGGGTCTCCAACGATGGCAGAAACAGCGCTCCGCTTCCATCACAGCAACAGTGAGCCACTCTGACTTCTTCACCTACAACATGGTCGTCCTGGAGCTGATGGACATATTTGCGTTTTGCATATACCTTTTTGGTGTCTACATGAATGTATCAGCTGTAAAGATGGTGGGGATTATCATGTTCACCCTTATACTACTCGGACAGACCTTGTTTCATGCCCTCACCTGTGTTGAGCGCTACCTGGCTGTTGTTCACCCCATCACCTACCTGGGTCTGAGACAGGCAAGCGCAGTCAGGATCAGAAACATCATCACTGGGTGCATCTGGTTGCTGTTCATTGGATCGTGTTATGTATTAAATCTGATCAACCTTTTTGTTGTATTCATCTTATATATCATTTTCATGGTCTTCTGCACTGTTCTGGTCTTTTTCTGCAGTGTCTCTGTTCTCTGTGTTCTGATTCGCTCCAGGCCGGGGGAAGTGAGTGGGAACAGGGAGAGGGTTGACCAGTCAAAGCAGAAGGCTTTCAACACCATCATGGTTATAATGGGAGTGCTGTCTGTTAGGTTTTTGACAACTGTGATTAGCTATGGTATGTTGTTTTCATCAGAGCTTCTCAGCTCTTATACTTGTATGATGATGGGTTTTCAGTACTGGTTCTCTCTGCCCAGCAGTCTGGTGTTACCTCTGCTGTTTCTGCACCGTGCAGGTAAACTACCAAGCTGCAAACACAACACTGAATCTGCTTGATGAGTGGATTAGAGCTACAACTACATTTATATTGACACACTCGTAACACACTTATTGGCAAATTCAGAACAATACTTGGTTTTCTCTATAGAAATAAACTTCTCTTCATTATTCCACCATACATGCACTAACATGGTGGTACATTGGTTTTTATTCATATATAAAGCTCTACTACAGTTACTACCACCCTATATTTAATCTCTTTTAACCCTGAAGTCACATGATATTGGTACTCACTCACAGAATAGGTTGTTGCTCTACACTCCATTAGTCAGAACTGCAAGAGGAAAAATGTCCTTCTCTTACAGTGCACCTTAGACTTGAAACAATCTGCAAAAACCTAAAGTTAGATTATTTACCACTACAGCTGTTCAGAGGCCTTATGTTAGACCTTGTTTTAATGGGTTGAAAATGTTTTTAACTTCACTGTAAAAGACTAGCACTAATTAAGATGAGATAGATTTTTAAGTGGAAGAGTTTCCATGTGTTCGTGTACAATTTAAACCTTTTTATTGAGCTGTGGAGTAGTTACAATATTTTGGGCATTAAGGGTTCTGTAAAACTCTCATTTTATTTTCAACCGTTAATAAAGTCAAACTTTGCAAAGAAACCCTGTGTGTTGTCTGAGGTGTAAAAGTTGGTGTGTGGATAATAATAAAATAGTAAATAAAAACAGCACATGAAGCATCAGGACAGTGTTAGGATGCACAGACAGATGATGACCACAGGCCCAGTGGTGAGAAAATTTGCAGTGATTCATAGTTCAGAGTTTGTCAAAGAAAAAACAATCATTAGTTTGTTTTGCAACATGCAAATACCTCCAGAGTCCTTCTGTCATGTGTTGTCCTGACACATTCATCACCCTCACCCCATGTAACCACCATATTAATAGAGCAGTAGGGTAATAGGATAGTTAAAAAGCAGAAAACAAACAAACAAAAACACAATCATGTGCATCCAGACATCTATCAGCCAATGGGGTATCTACTTAGATGGGTTGGGTATATGGTAACTACCCTATTTAAAAGCTGTTTGTAATGTGTTGTATGATGACCCTGATGAAGGCCACAAGCTGAAACATGATGGTAAAACAATAAAGTTGTCCTGTATACTACAACTGTTGCTGGAACTTTGACCCTTTTAGACTTTTTTCTCTTCTCTGTGCATCTTGGACGAAGGTGAAACCTCTAATCTGCTTCTACATGTTTATATCAACATTAATTTATGTTTCTAGGTGTTACCGTCACCAGGCCTCGTGGAAATCTGGACCAGCAGCAAGGGTTACACAGGCTAGGGAGCGCCGTTTAGCTGATATATACATTGAATAGCTCTGTGGATTAATAGAGAGACGACCAAAGTTAGCGTCTTGCTCATGCCTGAACTGGTTTATTTCTGACACACAATTATATACAATTCACAGTCACATTCCATCTTAATTCTCTGATCAGTGGACGTAAACTCTTTACAAACATATTTAACCCAATAAAATAAAAGACAGTGTAACCAAACTAACAGTAAATAATAAAAACATTCTGCCAAAAGAAACATAGCTGCACGTGATATAAAATAATTCAACATATTTCATATAAACAGAAATTAGCTTCACTCAATTATAACATACAATCCTGCTCACACTCATCTTACACTAGGATCATATGAACAAACCCTTTCTACAACAGTCTTACAGGTTATGCTCTCTCTCTCTCTCTCTCTCTCTCTCTCTCTCTCTCTCACTCACTCACTCACACACACACACACACACACACTTGTACATGCACTTAACAAAATGGCGGCACCGCGCCGGAAACATGAACGCAATTTAAACATTTCTCTTACCATCGCTTACTCACTGCTGGCTGATACTCTTAACAATAGCTCGACACATTTTCTCATGTTACAGAAGGCTAATGTTAATTAAACTCATACCTACAAAACTACAGTGAAACCGGAAGTTCATGAAAAACATTTAACCTGCTGATGCACGTCGGTACAATTAACTACAAAACGAGCTCACTGAACACACTACATGTCTCAAAATCATATCACAACATTACCAAGAAATTTCTAAAGCATTCACATTAGATATTAAATCATGCTAAATGCAGAAAAATGAGTTTTACCGTACCTGTGGATGAATAGAGAGAGGACCAAAGTTAGCGTTTTCCACAGCAGTACTACAGCACCATCTAATGGCGTAAATGTGTATTACTTTGCTATAAAACCGTATGAATGTATCTGAATGTCTTTGTAAAATGATAGTTATTGGAATAAATGTTAGAATAGTTCAGTTATTAACAAAAAATAGAGAGGGGTGCCTGTTAACATAAAAAACTAAATCTGTAGCATTTTCAACCATTAACATTTGTTTGCTGTGTTTGTTCTGTATGACTTGTGCATTATTTAAGCATATTCATGTCATTCTGACACCGTTTCACAGTTTATACATTAAGAGTATTTTACATGATTGTATTGCAGGCTTTAATTAAACTCATGGATGAAGTTGATGTTTTTTCTTGTTCTCAACACCTGCCCTGCTACCTGTGTTTTCCTCAGCCAATCAACTTCTTTTCAGTTCTCCTGTTGGTTCATCTCCTCACTTCAGATTCTCCACCTGCACCTCCTTATCTCCTCATTAGTTCAGCTACTATTTAAGTCCAGTGTTTCAGTTCAGTCTGGTTGGATCATTTGTTCAGGCTGTTTGTTTTGTGTTCATCAGATCTGTTCAGTTCACTTCTTCTTTGCCTCCACTCAATCTAAAATCATTTATTCTTAAAGTCTCTCTCTGCCTAAAGTCCACCTGTTCTGCTTCACATAGCATTAAGAAAATATAAAGAAACAGTCCACAATTACCCAAAAATACATTAATAATATGAAGTTCAGCAATGATTGGAGTTGGCCAGAAGAGGTCAGTAGAGACCTCAAAATATAAGTAGAGTGTGCAACTAAATAACAAAAGAGACAAAACACAAAACACCAGATATAAGCAATGCCAACCACAAGCTGTGGAGACGTTTGAACTTGAATGATAGCAGAGGCATCAGGATTCATGTTGGATGCACAGACAGAGGATGACCACCGGCCCAGTGGTTGAAGGAAAGCACAGGTATGAATGTTGGAGCATCTATTCTAAATAAATGACCTGAATATGTTCTGGGGGAATATTACATCTCATTAGCATCTGCTTGAAATGATAGCTAAACCAAACATGGGATTGTTATCCAGAGATGTAAAAAAAAGGGGTAAAAGGGTCTGGTTTTATTTACACATTGATATAAAAGGGCAGAATTTAAATTAAGTTGAGATAAAGATTTCGGAGCAAGTGCCTCCAGCTTTGAGTATTTAAGTAAAAGATCAAAGAAATCCGAATGAATAGTTAAATCCATAAAGGTAACATCTGTAAGTGGATCAAATGAAGTTGAGGAACTGGGAAATTCACGTCTCCGTAAAAAAAACCCTGTAAAAAACTAATTACAAAAATAACTACTTGGCCAAGACCTTTGGATAGACGTGACTAGGAATAGGCTATTAGATAGATGATCCTTGATGACTTTCTGCTGATTGAACCTCTGCAAAACAAATGAGGCGACTTCCTGTCCAAACTGAAACATATGTTAAATAATTTAGCATTCTAACATTGATAATAGACTCCCAATAACACTTATCATCTTTGCATGATATACTATCAATCTTTAAACATTCCTCCTTATTTCAACTCTATTAGATTGGGGTTTTTTTGTAATCAGCTTCTTCTGGGTTTTTAAGGATACATGAATTTGCCACTTTCCCAGATTCCTTTGATCCAGCTACTGATGTTTGGAGGCACTTGCTCCAAAGTCATTAATCACACTGATTTTCAATCCTGCTCTTCAAAACTAATGTGTAAATATTGTTTTTAAAACAGGTAACACACAGGCTTTTTTTCCAAGTTTGACTTTATTGACACTCTACTTCAAAATAAATGAGACTTTTACAGAACCCTTAATACCCAAAATATTGTAACTACTCCACAACTCAATAAGAAGGTTATATTGTACACAAACACATGGAAACTATTCCACTAAAATATTAAGCTGATCTTAATTTGTGCTACTCTTTTATAGTGTTATTATCATCATTATTATTATTGTTAGTATTATTATTACCATGAATGTTCATTTTACATTTTCATTTAACAATGCAAAACAATATTAGATGGTTAAATAGAAGAAAATAAAACAATGAATAAACACAAGTAAACAAATAAGATTACGGTGAAGTTAAAACATTTGCAACCAATTAAAACAAGGTCTGACATAAGGCCTCTGAACAGCTGTAGTGGTAAATAATCTAACTTTAAGGTTTTTGCAGATTGTTTCAAGTGTAAGGTACACTGTAAGAGAAGGACATTTTTCCTCTTGCAGTTCTGACTAATGGAGTGTAGAGCAACAACCTATTCTGTGAGTGAGTACCAATATCATGTGACTTCAGGGTTAAACGAGATTAAATATAGGGTGGTAGTAACTGTAGTAGAGCTTTATATATGAATAAAAACCAATGTACCACCACATGTTAGTACATGTATGGTGGAATAATGAAGAGAAGTTTATTTCTATAGAAAAAAACAAGTATTGTTCTGAATTTGCCAATTAGTGTATTAAGAGTGTGTTAATAGAAATGTAGTTGTAGCTCTAATCCACTCATCAAGCAGATTCAGTGTTGTGTTTGCAGCTTGGTAGTTTGCCTGCACGGTGCAGAAACAGCAGAGGTAACACCAGACTGCTGGGCAGACAGAACCAGTGCTGAACACCCATCAACATACAAATATATGAGCTGAGAAACTCTAATGAAATGTACATACCATAGCTAATCACAGTTGTCACAAACCTAACAGACAGCACTCCCATTATAATCATGATGGTGTTGAAAGCCTTCTGCTTTGACTGGTCAACCCTCTCCCTGTTCCCACTCACTTCCCCCGGCCTGGAGCGAATCAGAACACAGAGAACAGAGACACTGCAGAAAAAGACCAGAACAACGCAGAAGACCATGAACAAGACCTTAAGGATGAGGAGAACAATATCGCTGAATAGTGTTCTAATTACATGCGGTGATCCAATTAACAGCAACCAGATGCACCCAGTGATGATGTTTCTCATCCTGACTGCGCTCGCCTGTCTCAGACCCAGGTAGGTGACGGGGTGAACAACAGCCAGATAGCGCTCAACACAGGTGAGGGCATGAAACACGGTCTGTCCAAGTAACATAAAGCCGAACATGTATATCCCCACCAACTTTAAAGTTAATACATTCATGTAGACACCAAAAAGGTATATGCAAGACCCAGATATGTCCATCAGCTCCAGGACAATCATGTTGTAGGTGAAGAAGTCAGAGTGGCTCACTGTTGCTGTCGTGGAAACGGAGCGCTGTTTCTGCCATTGTTGGAAACCCAAGAAGAGGATGAAGATGAAGAGAGGGAGGACGAAGAGGATTTTGGTGAAGAAGAGGCCTGTCAGCATGAAATTGTGTTCTTTGAACTGAGAGCAATCTATAGGCGCAGGATGGAGGGAGGAGTTGACTGACATGTCTGCTTGTATGGATGACTGAGGAGGAAGAGAGAGAACCAATGAGAAAAAGAAAATGTGATTTAATGTGCATTTCCATCCTTTACTGTTTAGAGAGAGCATCGAAGTCATCAGTTGGAGGCTGATCCTTATTATCATTACTATTATTATTATTAGGTAAATGTTAGAGTAAGTATACGTATAACTGATTAAATAACAACAAGTTTAAGTCATTGTTATTTTGCTAAGACAAAGTATTTGGTAATAATCATGAACATCATAAATGTTCCCAATTTTGTTTTAAAAGTCTAAATGAATAAACCTTCAAAATGATTAAAAACACTCACGTTGACAGCAGCATTTACATCGTCCATCTTCTTCTTCTGCGTCTCCTGAATCACTGACTGCTGCTCACTGCCAGCTGGAACAAATATATTAATGCTGATGTGTATGAGGGTGTGTGCACTGATGAACGTGTCAGGTTGACACCAGACAGCACGAGTCTGAAAGTTTTTGCATGTTCCAAAACAAAATAACTATAAATCACAGCAGGCAAATGTTCTCACATTGTTCTTCTTCCACAGCGCAGATTCAGTTGATTAACAGCACCGCACATTTATTTAATGGCAGCCATGATGATCCTCTTTACATTTGTTGAACACGTCAAAGGTTTTGCATATATTTCTTTGGGAAGTGAATATCAATACAAACATCATTCAAACTTTATACAAAGTATCCAATAGTGCTGGTAGTGTCATATCGATCCACAGGTCTTGGTTAAGTAGTTCTTTTTGATCCCCTGTATCACTTCAAAGAATAGACACAAAATTGATTGAGTTTTTATTAACTACACACTACTAATAAATGATGTATAAATAAATGTAATGATAAACTTACAATACAATATGATTTCAACAGATTGTTACTCGATATAGCGGCATGAATGAAAGATGATGGTGAATGATGAATTTAAATGAAGGATATGTAATTTCTGAGTTTTACCTTTAATGAACATTTGAATTACTCCATCTGACATCAACCCTGGATTAAAGCAATATTTGGATCCTACTTTCATCCATGAAGGGTCTCAGCTGTCCGTCCTTCAGAACCACACCAAGTGGAAGATCTCAGAGAGCGTCGCAGGTCCGGGCGAGTCGCTGTGAGGATGATCCGGGTCGGCTGGCCTTCTGTCAGACTGCCTGGTCCGCTGGCTGTCTGCTAGCAGACTTTGTTCTTCTCAATTATGATGAGTCATAGGAATGACAGACGTTTATCTGCCCAAAAGCTCTTTCAGGTTGTTGACAGATGGTGGAAAAAGTCCAATTTAACTAGTTCACTGTTTAATAACTTTCTGGAGAGATCTCAGCATTGGCTACACGTCAAAATCATCAAAAATTCAAAAACAGGCTGAATGCAAAACTTAATGACGTGTTTACTGTAACGGTGTTTTCTCTGTACGATTGCTGAAAAAAATGACAAGATTACAAATTTTAAGAAAACTAAGATAAAGAATAACTAGAGATTAAAAGAATAAGATAAGGTGACAAAAGTAATAATGTGTGAGGTGAAGAAAAGAAAAGATGAGCAGAGTAAAACCTGAAGCAAAGCTTCTATTGATAAATGTTGGATCTTTTTATACATCACAAATCATACAGCTACAATACAATGCAATAAAATACAATAAAATTATTTATTGTGTCCACAGTAAACATGAATTAATCACTCCATTCAAATGAATTAGCTCGGTTAACTGGCAAAACAGACAGACAGGAATTAGCCAGTCACAAAAGAGCAGCTCAGTTTCTGCCCAGCGACACGTTGGTATGGCTGTACGGTTGCTAAGGTCAGTTAAGGCCGTACGGTTGCTAAGGGCAGCTAAGGCCCTACGGTTTCTACGGCGATGTGAGAATCTGCTTGGAAAATATTCTCAAAATGCCCCAGAATTTGGCTTCTGACAAGGTCCCGAACTATTGCAAACTGTGAGAAAACCGTAACTCCTGTCCAAAAACTGAAAACACTGTGAGAGACACAGAAGCCGGACGATTCTAACGGTGTTCATGTTATTCAGATATTCCTTAACATGAGCGAGTAAGCTCAGTGTGAATACAGAGTGAGATTATTTTGGAAAAAAAAGACGATTACATTAGGGTCAATGGGGTGCGAGACAGGTATTGCTGCCGGTCTTGGTCCCCCCGTTTAAATTTAGTGCAGACCCCGCCTGTCAACGTCACATTTTATGAATACCAACACCTAAGTCTACATTTACACAAAAAATTATTTGCCTCCTTTTCACGGTTTGGCCGTGAGCTCGAGTTAAATATAAAAATTAAGGTAATTTTTTACTGCTTCTCGCACTCAAGCTAACTGACGCTTCCACTCTAACTTTGAAGAAAAAGTGATTTCCACTCCTCGTTTGACTGCTCATAGTTTGAAAAGTTTACATGTTATGTAAAAACAGTTTAGTGTTTTGGAGAGAGCACAAGTTTTCCTCCCTTTTAAAGTTTGAATCACATTTCTACGCGCAGGTATGAGAGAGCTAGGTGACTCCGAAAAAATGTGAAATTTTGTGGTTTGAAAAAAAAAAGCCAATAATTTCCAATAGAGAATTATTCCCGATTTATTGGGAATAACTTTGGGAAAAATTGGAATTTCAACACCAAAAGTCATAGCACCTCTTTCCCCATCGAGCTGCACGTTTTGATGTATATATTGTCGGGGTTTTCTCAAAGCTGCGGGACGAGTTATGCGCAGAAATTTGGCAGAAGAATAATAAAAAGTATGGAGAAGATAGCATGCTGCAGAGGAATGCCTCGGAGCTGCGCAGGTCAGCACACATCATCAACAAGAAAAAACATGAATTGTAATGATTATTGACGTTTTCCAGAGGTTGGGATATGTGTTGACAGTAAAGGGAGAAGAGGACGGGTGAAAGTTCCAGAGCACAGATCTTGAGCAGCCTTCCCGTAATCCCATCCGGACTAGGCACCTTTCGAATTTTGCAACTCTTCATTTGGTGGTCCACATCCCTCTCAGTGAAGGGCAGAGAGGATGGTTGTTCAGGCGCTGGCAGATCTCTGAGCTGTTTCTCACATTCAGTGGAGAAGTCAGTGGTGTCAAATCTAGTTGTAGTATACAGGACAACTTTATTGTTTGACCCACGTGTTTCAGCTTGTGGCCTTCATCAGGGTCATCATACAACACATTACAAACAGCTTTTAAATAGGGTAGTTACCATATACCCAACCCATCTAAGTAGATACCCCATTGGCTGATAGATGTCTGGATGCATATGACTGTGTTAGTGTTTGTTTGTTTTCTGCTTTTTAACTCTCCTATTACCCTACTGATCTATTAATATGGTGGTTACATGGCGTGAGGGTGATGCATGTGTCAGGTCAACACATGACAGAAGGACTCTGGAGGTATTTGCATTCTTTGACAAACTATGAACTATGAATCACGTGCAATATTCTTGTTCTTATTGATTGATTTAATTTTATTTATTTATTTATGAGTTGAGATTGAGTGTGATGTGAATCCGCTATTTGTGGCACCTAACAGAGCAGCGCTTTTAATTTTGTTGTATTGTTCACAATATAATGACAATAAAGGCACTTTGACTGCAGGCAAATTTTCTCACCACTGGGCCTGTGGTCATCATCTATCTGTGCATCCTAACACTGTCCTGATGCTTCATGTGCTGTTTTTATTTATTATTTTATTATTATCCACACACCAACTTTTACACCTCAGACAACACACAGGGTTTCTTTGCAAAGTTTGACTTTATTAAAACTTTTCTTGAAAATAAAATGAGACTTTTACAGAACCCTTAATACCCAAAATATTGTAACTATTCCACAACTCAATAAAAAGGTTAATATTGTACACAAACATATGGAAACTATTCCACTAAAATATGATGGTGATCTTACTTTGTGCTACTGTTTTATAATGTTATTATTATTATTATTATTATTAATATCATGAATGTTCATTTTACACTTAAGAGGAATCCTCAGTTACAATGGTGTCAAGATACAACAACAACAATGCAAAACAATATTAGGTGGGTAAATAGAAGACAATAAAACAATGAATAAACACAAGTAAACAGATAAGACTACGGTGAAGTTAAAACATTTGCAACCAATTAAAACAAGGTCTAACATAAGGCCTCTGAACAGCTGTAGTGATGGTAAATAATCTAATTTCGAGGTTTTTGCAGATTGTTTCAAGTGTAAGGTGCACTGTAAGAGAAGAACATTTTTCCTCTTGCAGTTCTGACTAATGGAGTGTAGAGCAATAACCTATTCTGTGAGTGAGTACCAATATCATGTGACTTCAGGGTTAAAAGAGATTAAATAAAGGGTGATAGTAACTGTAGTACAGCTTTATATATGAATAAAAACCAATGTACCACCACGTGTTAGTACATGTATGGTGGAATAATGAAGAGAAGTTTATTTCTATAGAGAAAATCAAGTATTGTTCTGAAGTTGCCAATAAGTGTGTTAAGAGTGTGTTAATATAAATGTAGTTGTAGCTCTAATCCACTCATCAAGCAGATTCAGTGTTGTGTTTGCAGCTTGGTAGTTTACCTGCACGGTGCAGAAACAGCAGAGGTAACACCAGACTGCTGGGCAGAGAGAACCAGTACTGAAGACCCATCATCATACAAGTATATGAGCTGAGAAGCTCTGATGGAACGAACAAACCATAGCTAATCACAGTTGTCACAAACCTAAACAACAGCACTCCCATTATAATCATGATGATGTTGAAAGCCCTCTGCTTTGACTGGTCAACCCTCTCCCTGTTCCCACTCACTTCCCCCGGCCTGGAGCGAATCAGAACACAGAGAACAGAGACACTGCAGAAACAGACCAGAACAGTGCAGAAGACCATGAACATGATATATAAGATGGATACAACAAAAAGGTTGATCAGATTTAACGCATAACATGATCCAATACACAGCAACCAGATGCACCCAGTGATGATGTTTCTGATCCTGACTGCGCTCGCCTGTCTCAGACCCAGGTAGGTGACGGGGTGAACAACAGCCAGGTAGCGCTCAACACAGGTGAGGGCATGAAACAAGGTCTGTCCAAGTAACATAAGGTGAACATGTATATCCCCACTATCTTTACAGCTAATACATTCATGTAGATGCCAAAAAGGTATATGCAAGACCCAAATATGTCCACCAGCTCCAGGGCGATCATGTTGTAGGTGAAGAAGTCAGAGTGGCTGACTGTTGCTGTCGTGGAAACGGAGCGCTGTTTCTGCCATTGTTGGAGACCCAAGAAGAGGATGAAGATGAAGAGAGGAAGGAGGAAGAGGACTTTGAGGAGGAAGAGGCCAGTGAACATGAAATTGCTTTCTTTGAACTTAGAGCAATCTAGACGTTCAGGATGGAGGGAGGAGTTGACTGACATGTCTGCTTGTATGGATGACTGAGGAGGAAGAGAGAGAACCAATGAGCAAGTGAATATTAGAAGATGGAAAAATATGGGAGAATTTGTTTAACAGCAATTTATCACACGTTAAGATTACATCTAAATATAGTGCAAAACTGATTTAAAATTTCAGAAAATCGACAAAAGAAAATGTGATTCAATGTGCATTTCCATCCTTTACTGTTTAGAGAGAGCATCAAAGTCATCAGTTGGAGGCTGATCCTTATTATTATTATTAATATTATTATAATTATTATTATTATTAGGTAAATGTCAGTGTAAGTAAATGTATGATCGATGAAATGACAGCAAGCTTGAGTCATTGTTATTTTGAGAAGACAAAGTATTTGATAATAATCATGAACATCATAAATGTTCCCAATATTGTTTTAAAAGTCTAAATGAATAAACCTTCAAAGTGATTTAAAAACACTCACGTTGACAGCAGCATTTACATCGTCCATCTTCTTCTTCTGCGTCTCCTGAATCACTGACTGCTGCTCACTGCCAGCTGGAACAAATATATTAATGCTGATGTGTATGAGGGTGTGTGCACTGATGAACGTGTCAGGTTGACACCAGACAGCACGACTCTGGAGGTTTTTTGCATGTTCCAAAACACATTAACTATAAATCACAGCAGGCAAATGTTCTCACATTAGTCTTCTTCCACACTGCAGATTCAGTTGATTAACAGCACCGCAGATTTATTTAATGGCAGCCATGATGATCCTCTTTACATTTGTTAAACACATCAAAGGTTTTGCATATATTTCATTGGGAACTGAATATGAATACAAACATCATTCAAACTTTATCCAAAGTTGTCTACTGAACAACTTGTCTATCCAATAATCCTGGTCCTGGTCACATCTTTCCAAAGGCCATGGCCTTTCTTATTGTAATTAGCTTTTTACAGGTTCTTTTTAAGGGAGACATGAATTTCCCAGTTCCTCAACTTCATTTGATCCACATACAGATGTTATCTTTATGGATTTAACTATTCATCCAGATTTCTTTTATATTTAACTCAAATACTCAAAGCTGGAGGCACTTGCTCCGAAATCTTTGTCTGAACTGATTTTCAGTTCTGCCCTTTTATATCAATGTGTAGATATTTAAAAAACAGACACATGTACCCCTTTTTTACGTTTCTGGATAACAATCCCATGTTTGGTTTAACGATAATTTCAAGCTTTTGGATGTTTAACTGTATAAGCTCTCGTTATGAGGGGCACCACCTCCATGTTTAGGAGGAAATACTTATTTACTTGATTAATTGTTTATTTAATTAAGTATAAGAAATCAATACATTTTGATAAATCAGTCAAATTTCTGAATTTGTGGCTCTACGGTTCAATAGATCCCCTGTATCACTTCAAAGAATAGACACACTTAATTGATTGAGTTTTATGGATTGTATTAACTACACACTACTAATAAATGATGTATAAATACATGTAATGATGAGTTTGCAATACAATATGAATTCAACTGATTGTTACTCGATATAGTGGCATGAATGAGAGATGATGGTGAATGATGAATTTAAATGAAGGATATGTAATTATGTCTAAACAAAGAATGTGCTTCATGTGTTGATTTTATTTGAGTTTTATTATTATCCACACACCAACGTTTACACCTCAGACAACACACAGGGTTTCTTTTAAAAGTTTGACTTTATTAACACTTGAAAATAAAATGAGACTTTTACAGAACCCTTAATACTCAAAATATTGTAACTACTCCACAACTCAATGAAAAGGTTAATATTGTACACAAACACATGGAAACTATTCCACTAAAATATGAAGCTGATCTTATTTTGTGCTACTCTCTTATAGTGTTATCATTATTATTATTATTATTATTATTATTATTATTATTATTATTATTAATATCGTGAATGTTCATTTTACACTGAAGAGGAATCCTCAGTTACAATGGTGTCAAGATACAACAACAACAATGCAAAACAATCTTAGGTGGGTAAATAGAAGAAAATAAAACAATGAATATACACAAGTAAACAAATAAGACTACGGTGAAGTTAAAACATTTGCAACCAATTAAAACAAGGTCTGACATAAGGCCTCTGAACAGCTGTAGTGGTAAATAATCAAATTTTTTAGGTTTTTGCAGATTGTTTAAAGTGTAAGGTGCACTGTAAGAGAAGAACATTTGTCCTCTTGCAGTTCTGACTAATGGAATGTAGAGCAACAACCTGTGAGTGAGTACCAATATCATGTGACTTCAGGGTTAAAAGAGATTAAATATAGGGTGATAGTAACTGTAGTAGAGCTTTATATATGAATAAAAAACAATGTACCACCACGTGTTAGTGCATGTATGGTGGAATAATGAAGAGAAGTTTGTTTCTATAGAGAAAACCAAGTATTATTCTGAATTTGCCAGTAAGTATGTTAAGAGTGTGTTAATATAAATGTAGTTGTAGCTCTAATCCACTCATCAAGCAGATTCAGTGTTGTGTTTGCAGCTTGGTAGTTTACCTGCACGGTGCAGAAACAGCAGAGGTAACACCAGACTGCTGGGCAGACAGAACCAGTACTGAACACCCACAATCATACAAATATATGCGCTGGGAAGCTCTGATGAAAACAAACCACAACTAATCATGAATGTCACAAACCTAACAGACAGCACTCCCATTATAATCATGATGGTGTTGAAAGCCTTCTGCTTTGACTGGTCAACCCTCTCCCTGTTCCCACTCACTTCCCCCGGCCTGGAGCGAATCAGAACACAGAGAACAGAGACACTGCAGAAAAAGACCAGAACAGTGCAGAAGACCATGAACAAGATAATTAAGATGGATACAACAAAAAAGTTCATCAGATTTAATACACAACACGATCCAATGAACAGCAACCAGATGCACCCAGTGATGATGTTTCTGATCCTGACTGCGCTCGCCTGTCTCAGACCCAGGTAGGTGACGGGGTGAACAACAGCCAGGTAGCGCTCAACACAGGTGAGGGCATGAAACAAGGTCTGTCCAAGTAGCATAACGGTGAACATGTATATCCCCACCATCCTTACAGCTGACACATTCATGAAGACACCAAAAAGGTATAAGCAAGACACAAATATGTCCATCAGCTCCAGGGCGATCATGTTGTAGGTGAAGAAGTCAGAGTGGCTCACTGTTGCTGTCATGGAAACGGAGCGCTGTTCCTGCCATTGTTGGAGACCCAAGAAGAGGATGAAGATGAAGAGAGGAAGGAGGAAGAGGACTTTGAGGAGGAAGAGGCCAGTGAACATGAAATTGCTTTCTTTGAACTTAGAGCAATCTAGACGTTCAGGATGGAGGGAGGAGTTGACTGACATGTCTGCTTGTATGGATGACTGAGGAGGAAGAGAGAGAACCAATGAGCAAGTGAATATTAGAAGATGGAAAAATATGGGAGAATTTGTTTAACAGCAATTTATCACAAGTTAGGATTACATCTAAATGTAGTGCAAAACTGATTTAAAATGTCAGAAAATCGACAAAAGAAAATGTGATTTAATGTACATTTTCATATTTTACTGTTTAGAGAAAGCATCAAAGTCATCAGTTGGAGGCTGATTCTCATCATTATTATTATTATTATTATTATTATTAGGGCCCGAGCACTGACCCGCACAAAGCCCTATTGTATCTATAAACCGACATGCATGGGGGGGCGAGGGCCCGTTCACCGCTGCTTGCAGCTTTAATTATCATTATTATTAGGTAAATATTAGTTTATATGTATATATGATCGATGAAATAACAGCAAATTTAAGTCATTGTTATTTTATTAAGACAAAGTATTTGATAATAATCATGAACATCATAAATGTTCCCAATATTGTTTTAAAAGTCTAAATGAATAAACCTTCAAAGTGATTTAAAAACACTCACGTTGACAGCAGCATTTACATCGTCCATCTTCTTCTTCTGCGTCTCCTGAATCACTGACTGCTGCTCACTGCCAGCTGGAACAAATATATTAATGCTGATGTGTATGAGGGTGTGTGCACTGATGAACGTGTCAGGTTGACACCAGACAGCACGAGTCTGAAGGTTTTTGCATGTTCCAAAACACATTAACTATAAATCACAGCAGGCAAATGTTCTCACATTAGTCTTCTTCCACACTGCAGATTCAGTTGATTAACAGCACCGCAGATTTATTTAATGGCAGCCATGATGATCCTCTTTACATTTGTTAAACACATCAAAGGTTTTGCATACATTTCTTTGGGAACTGAATATGAATACAAACATCATTCAAACTTTATCCAAAGTTGTCTATTGAACAACTTGTCTATCCAATAATCCTGGTCCTGGTCACATCTATCCAAAGGCCATGGCCTTTCTTTTTGTAATTAGCTTTTTACAGGTTCTTTTTAAGGGAGACATGAATTTCCCAGTTCCTCAACTTCATTTGATCCACTTACAGATGTTATCTTTATGGATTTAACTATTCATCCAGATTTCTTTTATATTTAACTCAAATACTCAAAGCTGGAGGCACTTGCTCCGAAATCTTTGTCTGAACTGATTTTCAGTTCTGCCCTTTTATATCAATGTGTAGATATTTAAAAAACAGACACATGTACCCCTTTTTTACGTTTCTGGATAACAATCCCATGTTTGGTTTAACGATAATTTCAAGCTTTTGGATGTTTAACTGTATAAGCTCTCGTTATGAGGGGCACCACCTCCATGTTTAGGAGGAAATACTTATTTACTTGATTAATTGTTTATTTAATTAAGTATAAGAAATCAATACATTTTGATAAATCAGTCAAATTTCTGAATTTGTGGCTGTACGGTTCAATAGATCCCCTGTATCACTTCAAAGAATAGACACACTTAATTGATTGAGTTTTATGGATTGTATTAACTACACACTACTAATAAATGATGTATAAATACATGTAATGATGAGTTTGCAATACAATATGAATTCAACAGATTGTTACTCGATATAGTGGCATGAATGAGAGATGATGGTGAATGATGAATTTAAATGAAGGATATGTAATTATGTCTAAACTACGAATGTGCTTCATGTGCTGTTTTTATTTGAATTTTATTATTATCCACACACCGACTTTTACACCTCAGACAACACACAGGGTTTCTTTTAAAAGTTTGACTTTATTAACACTTGAAAATAAAATGAGACTTTTACAGAACCCTTAATACTCAAAATATTGTAACTACTCCACAACTCAATAAAAAGGTTAATATTGTACACAAACACATGGAAACTATTCCACTAAAATATGAAGCTGATCTTATTTTGTGCTACTGTCTTATAGTGTTATTATTATTATTATTATTATTATTATTAATATCATGAATGTTCATTTTACACTGAAGAGGAATCCTCAGTTACAATGGTGTCAAGATACAACAACAACAACAATGCAAAACAATCTTAGTTGGGTAAATAGAAGAAAATAAAACAATGAATAAACACAAGTAAGCAGATAAGACTACGGTGAAGTTAGAAACATTTGCAATCAATTAAAACAAGGTCTGACATAAGGCCTCTGAACAGCTGTAGTGGTAAATAATCAAATTTTTTAGGTTTTTGCAGATTGTTTAAAGTGTAAGGTGCACTGTAAGAGAAGAACATTTTTCCTCTTGCAGTTCTGACTAATGGAGTGTAGAGCAACAACCTATTCTGTGAGTGAGTACCAATATCATGTGACTTCAGGGTTAAAAGAGATTAAATATAGGGTGATAGTAACTGTAGTAGAGCTTTATATATGAATAAAAACCAATGTACCACCACATGTTAGTACATGTATGGTGGAATAATGAAGAGAAGTTTGTTTCTATAGAGAAAACCAAGTATTATTCTGAATTTGCCAATAAGTGTGTTCAGAGTGTGTTAATATAAATGTAGTTGTAGCTCTAATCCACTCATCAAGCAGATTCAGTGTTGTGTTTGCAGCTTGGTAGTTTACCTGCACGGTGCAGAAACAGCAGAGGTAACACCAGACTGCTGGGCAGACAGAACCAGTACTGAACACCCACAATCATACAAATATATGAGCTGGGAAGCTCTGATGACAACAAACCACAACTAATCATGAATGTCACAAACCTAACAGACAGCACTCCCATTATAATCATGATGGTGTTGAAAGCCTTCTGCTTTGACTGGTCAACCCTCTCCCTGTTCCCACTCACTTCCCCCGGCCTGGAGCGAATCAGAACACAGAGAACAGAGACACTGCAGAAAAAGACCAGAACAGTGCAGAAGACCATGAACAAGATAATTAAGATGGATACAACAAAAAAGTTCATCAGATTTAATACATAACACGATCCAATGAACAGCAACCAGATGCACCCAGTGATGATGTTTCTGATCCTGACTGCGCTCGCCTGTCTCAGACCCAGGTAGGTGACGGGGTGAACAACAGCCAGGTAGCGCTCAACACAGGTGAGGGCATGGAACAAGGTCTGTCCAAGTAGCATAACGGTGAACATGTATATCCCCACCATCTTTACAGCTGACACATTCATGAAGACACCAAAAAGGTATAAGCAAGACACAAATATGTCCATCAGTTCCAGGGCGATCATGTTGTAGGTGAAGAAGTCAGAGTGGCTCACTGTTGCTGTCGTGGAAACGGAGCGCTGTTTCTGCCATCGTTGGAGACCCAAGAAGAGGATGAAGATGAAGAGAGGAAGGAGGAAGAGGACTTTGAGGAGGAAGAGGCCAGTGAACATGAAATTGCTTTCTTTGAACTGAGAGCAATCTAGACGTTCAGGATGGAGGGAGGAGTTGACTGACATGTCTGCTTGTATGGATGACTGAGGAGGAAGAGAGAGAACCAATGAGCAAGTGAATATTAGAAGATGGAAAAATATGGGAGAATTTGTTTAACAGCAATTTATCAGAAGTTTGGATTACATCTAAATGTAGTGCAAAACTGATTTAAAATTTCAGAAAATCGACAAAAGAAAATGTGATTTAATGTACATTTTCATATTTTACTGTTTAGAGAAAGCATCAAAGTCATCAGTTGGAGGCTGATTCTCATCATTATTATTATTATTATTATTATTATTAGGGCCCGAGCACTGACCCGCACAAAGCCCTATTGTATCTATAAACCGACATGCATGGGGGGGCGAGGGCCCGTTCACCGCTGCTTGCAGCTTTAATTATCATTATTATTAGGTAAATATTAGTTTATATGTATATATGATCGATGAAATAACAGCAAATTTAAGTCATTGTTATTTTATTAAGACAAAGTATTTGATAATAATCATGAACATCATAAATGTTCCCAATATTGTTTTAAAAGTCTAAATGAATAAACCTTCAAAGTGATTTAAAAACACTCACGTTGACAGCAGCATTTACATCGTCCATCTTCTTCTTCTGCGTCTCCTGAATCACTGACTGCTGCTCACTGCCAGCTGGAACAAATATATTAATGCTGATGTGTATGAGGGTGTGTGCACTGATGAACGTGTCAGGTTGACACCAGACAGCACGAGTCTGAAGGTTTTTGCATGTTCCAAAACACATTAACTATAAATCACAGCAGGCAAATGTTCTCACATTAGTCTTCTTCCACACTGCAGATTCAGTTGATTAACAGCACCGCAGATTTATTTAATGGCAGCCATGATGATCCTCTTTACATTTGTTAAACACATCAAAGGTTTTGCATACATTTCTTTGGGAACTGAATATGAATACAAACATCATTCAAACTTTATCCAAAGTTGTCTATTGAACAACTTGTCTATCCAATAATCCTGGTCCTGGTCACATCTATCCAAAGGCCATGGCCTTTCTTTTTGTAATTAGCTTTTTACAGGTTCTTTTTAAGGGAGACATGAATTTCCCAGTTCCTCAACTTCATTTGATCCACTTACAGATGTTATCTTTATGGATTTAACTATTCATCCAGATTTCTTTTATATTTAACTCAAATACTCAAAGCTGGAGGCACTTGCTCCGAAATCTTTGTCTGAACTGATTTTCAGTTCTGCCCTTTTATATCAATGTGTAGATATTTAAAAAACAGACACATGTACCCCTTTTTTACGTTTCTGGATAACAATCCCATGTTTGGTTTAACGATAATTTCAAGCTTTTGGATGTTTAACTGTATAAGCTCTCGTTATGAGGGGCACCACCTCCATGTTTAGGAGGAAATACTTATTTACTTGATTCATTGTTTATTTAATTAAGTATAAGAAATCAATACATTTTGATAAATCAGTCAAATTTCTGAATTTGTGGCTGTACGGTTCAATAGATCCCCTGTATCACTTCAAAGAATAGACACACATAATTGATTGAGTTTTATGGATTGTATTAACTACACACTACTAATAAATGATGTATAAATACATGTAATGATGAGTTTGCAATACAATATGAATTCAACTGATTGTTACTCGATATAGTGGCATGAATGAAAGATGATGGTGAATGATGAATTTAAATGAAGGATATGTAATTATGTCTAAACAAAGAATGTGCTTCATGTGTTGATTTTATTTGAGTTTTATTATTATCCACACACCAACGTTTACACCTCAGACAACACACAGGGTTTCTTTGCAAAGTTTGATTTTATTAACACCTGAAAATAAAATGAGATGTTTACAGAACCCTTAATACTCAAAATATTATAACTACTCCACAATTCAATAAAAAGGTTAATATTGTACACAAACACATGGAAACTATTCCACTAAAATACATGTATGATGCTGATCTTAATTTGTGCTACTCTTTTATAGTGTTATTATTATTATTATTAATATTAATATCATGAATGTTCATTTACACTGAAGAGGAATCCTCAGTTACAATGGTGTCAAGATACAACAACAACAATGCAAAACAATATTAGTTGGGTAAATAGAAGAAAATAAAACAATGAATAAACACAAGTAAGCAGATAAGACTACGGTGAAGTTAGAAACATTTGCAACCAATTAAAACAAGGTCTGACATAAGGCCTCTGAACAGCTGTAGTGGTAAATAATCAAATTTTTTAGGTTTTGCAGATTGTTTAAAGTGTAAGGTACACTGTAAGAGAAGAACATTTGTCCTCTTGCAGTTCTGACTAATGGAGTGTAGAGCAACAACCTGCGAGTGAGTACCAATATCATGTGACTTCAGGGTTAAAAGAGATTAAATATAGGGTGATAGTAACTGTAGTAGAGCTTTATATATGAATAAAAACCAATGTACCACCACATGTTAGTACATGTATGGTGGAATAATGAAGAGAAGTTTATTTCTATAGAGAAAAACAAGTATTGTTCTGAAGTTGTCAATAAGTGTGTTAAGAGTGTGTTAATATAAATGTAGTTGTAGCTCTAATCCACTCATCAAGCAGATTCAGTGTTGTGTTTGCAGCTTGGTAGTTTACCTGCACGGTGCAGAAACAGCAGAGGTAACACCAGACTGCTGGGCAGAGAGAACCAGTACTGAAGACTCATCATCATACAAGTATATGAGCTGAGAAGCTCTGATGAAAACAACATACCATAGCTAATCACAGTTGTCACAAACCTAATAGACAACACTCCCATTATAATCATGATGGTGTTGAAAGCCTTCTGCTTTGACTGGTCAACCCTCTCCCTGTTCCCACTCACTTCCCCCGGCCTGGAGCGAATCAGAACACAGAGAACAGAGACACTGCAGAAAAAGACCAGAACAGTGCAGAAGACCATGAACATGATCTGAGAGATGAGGAGAACACTATTGTTGAAAAGTGTTATAATTACAAACGGTGACCCAATTAACAGCAACCAGATGCACCCAGTGATGATGTTTCTCATCCTGACTGCGCTCGCCTGTCTCAGACCCAGGTAGGTGACGGGGTGAACAACAGCCAGGTAGCGCTCAACACAGGTGAGGGCATGAAACAAGGTCTGTCCAAGTACCATAATGACGAATATGCAAGCCCCAATCATTGCAGTTAATACATTCATGTAGACACCAAAAACGTATAAGCAAGACCCAAATATGTCCATCAGTTCCAGGGCGATCATGTTGTAGGTGAAGAAGTCAGAGTGGCTCACTGTTGCTGTCGTGGAAACGGAGCGCTGTTTCTGCCATCGTTGGAGACCCAAGAAGAGGATGAAGATGAAGAGAGGAAGGAGGAAGAGGATTTTGGTGAAGAAGAGACCTGTCACCATGAAATTGTATTCTTCGGACTTAAAGCAATCTAGACGTTCAGGATGGAGGGAGGAGTTGACTGACATGTCTGCTTGTATGGATGACTGAGGAGGAAGAGAGAGAACCAATGAGCAAGTGAATACTAGAAGATGGAAAAATATGGGAGAATTAGTTTAACAGCAACTTATCGACAAGTTTTTTTTATTTTCGGAAAATCGACAAAAGAAAATGTGATTGAATGTGCATTTCCATCCTTTACTGTTTCGAGAGAGCATCCAAGTCATCAGTTGGATGCTGATCTTTATTATTATTATTATTAGGTAAATGTTAGTGTAAGTAAATGTATGATTGATGAAATGACAGCAAGTTTAAGTCACTGTTATTTTGTTAAGACAAAGTATTTGGTAATAATCATGAACATCATAAATGTTCCCAATTTTGTTTTAAAAGTCTAAATGAATAAACCTTCAAAGTAATTAAAAACACTCACGTTGACAGCAGCATTTACATCGTCCATCTTCTTCTTCTGCGTCTCCTGAATCACTGACTGCTGCTCACTGCCAGCTGGAACAAATATATTAATGCTGATGTGTATGAGGGTGTGTGCACTGATGAACGTGTCAGGTTGACACCAGACAGCACGAGTCTGGAGGTTTTTGCATGTTCCAAAACAAAATAACTATAAATCACAGCAGGCAAATTCATATAACGTCTATCCAATGGAGAACGAGAAATAAGCTCATTAGCTGAAGAAACACTGGTAGCAGGGCAGAAGTGGAGAACGGGAAAAAAACCCATCAACTTCACCCATGAGTTTAATTAAGGTCCACAATATAATAATGTACAATCAGTTTAATATATAAACTGTGTCAGCATGAAATAGGTATGCTTAAATAATGCACAAATCATACAGAACAAACACAGCAAATAAACTAGGAACCTTCTCAATACAGACTAGAAACATAAATTGCTGTTGACATGAACATATAGAAGCAGAGTGGAAGTTTCTGGCACAACGTCACCTTCTTCTAAGGTGCACAGAGAAGGAAAAAAAGTCAAAGCTTTCGTAGTATTCAGAACAAGTTTTTTGTGAGACCAATGCATTTCTGGGTCAGGGTTAAGGGTCATCATAAAATTCATTACAAACAGCATTTAAACAGGTATGTCCAGTTACCATCTACCCAACCCATCTCGGGAGATACCCCTCTGGCTGATACATGGCTGGATGCACATAATGGGTTATTTTTTGCATTTTCTACCCTTTTTGAAACTTTTTCAGATTTTTAACTACCCTATTTCTATGATGGTTACATGGTATGTTTCATTATTAATGGTGATAATGACGTTTGGAGAAGTCATCACAATCACACTCAGGTGTTTTACTCAGGAAAACCATATCTTGATGAGATTTCCCAGCAATTCCCATAATATCAATTGCTGAGATTCACCAAAACTTTCCTTGTCCTCCCTCTCTCCATCTTCGTCCTCTACTTGGGTTACAAACGTTGTCAACGGTGGTGCAACACCACCATGACAAGCCACTTGGACATCTTCACCTACCACATTGTTGCCATTTAGCTCAGTAGCTTTGTAGCTAGGATCTTCTTAATGTGTGGCATGTACACTAATCTCCCAGGGATGGCAAGAGCTTTTCATACCATCATGATCATAATGACCGCGCTGTGTTTGTGGTTTCTCTGGATTCTTGTGTGCATAGTGCTGGACGTGTCACCTGCTGGCTCACAGTGACAGATGTGATATCTGGAATGTGGTTTAGTCTGCCCGGCAGTCTGGTGAGGCCTTTGCTGGTTCTACACAGAGCAGGAAAACTGATGTGTTGCCATTATAGCAGCGAGTAATGACAATGATTGGTTTAGATTAGAGCGAAGAGGAAGATCGGATGAGCAATGGTGGAAGCAGTACTCAGATTTTAAGTAGACATAGTATATCTACAATGTAAAAATACTCCATTCCAAGTAAAAGTCCGATATGACTGATACACTTCTGATATATATATTATTATATATGACATCATTAGATTATTAATAGTGAAGCATCAGTGTTAGAGCAGCATGTTACTGTTGTAGCTGCTGGAGGTGGAGATAGTTTATAGTACTTTATATACAGTTAGCTAGTTTACATTACTTTATATACAGTTAGCTAGTTTAGTCCAGTGGTTCCCAACCTAAGGGTGGGACCCCTCCAAAGGGTCACCAGATAAATGTGAGGGCTGGTTGTTAGAGATTTTAATTATGCAGCCCATACGTCAATGGACAGAGTAGACAGGAAACGGTTTATTTACTTGATCAAGGAGAAGTAAATGAATGATCAGTACACGTTATGTTCTGATGCTCCCTTCAATTCTGAAGTTTCTGTCCTCCGGGGAAAGACTTTAAACCTCATAGATGGACTTTAAACCTCACAGATAGACTTTAAACCTCACAGATCGACTTTAAACCTCACAGATAGACTTTATACCTCACAAATAGACATTAAGGCACACAGATCGACTTCAAACCTCACAGATAGACTTTAAACCTCATAGATAGACTTCAAACCACACAGATAGACGTCAAACCACACATATAGATGTTAAGCCACACAGATAATGCCACATGTTGCCTAAATAGATCCAACACATCTACAACATACAGAATTTACTCTGCTGGTCTACAGACCAAACATTGCTTAGACAACACTCACTTTGTTCTCCATCAAACACTATATCAAACCTCTGACTCCTATTACTTTTACTCCGTTCAGGTAAAACAACCTGTTTCAGACAGGGGCTGAACTGAGGGGCTGCATAAAGGACCACTATAAGATAAATAAAGAGGTTTTTTGTTTTTTTGTAAATCATGCAAAGTTATTCCAGTAGAGCCCTAGAATTGAGATATAGAGCCGAAAATGTGCACTAAATGTTCTCTTTCAGAATATATTTGATGGCTATGTATTTTAATTACATCTTTACAAGAGAAAAGACTGAGGTGTGTGGCAATCCAGTGAAGAGCAGCTAGTGTTATCTTGAACTCGGGTACGGTTCATTGGGGACTGGCGACAGGTGTGCTGAGCTAAATGATACAGTTCGATTTGAATACCCACCTCCTTGTTTACGCATCATTTGAATCCTGTCCTATGTTCATCTAAATGGACTGACTAAATGAACCATAGCGCAAAGTTGCTGCATTGTTGACACCAATGTACATAAAGCAGTTAATGACAGCTTTTGAACTACTCTTGCTTAAATTTTATATTTAAGGTTTGAGATGCTTAAAGTTGTGAACTTTTTTAGGCTGTTGTAATCACCCAAGTTGTATTATAATTACTGTATTTAGCTGAAATGAATTAATAAATGTTTAGAATTACTTCTTGAGTTCTTGAGTGAGTTTTGGTTGTATAGTCTCTGTACAGTTCATGCAGAACGGTGAGAAACTAATGCCGATGTTGTCATAATATTCAAATACTGGAGCCACTAACCCTGCACTCTCGTCTCAATGTGGAATAATAATGTGAAAAGTGAATTTGACTGCTGCAAATTACTGTGAAAAGTATTAAGATATATTTGCACCAGATGTCTATGAACAGGAGTGAGAGTTTGAAGACGCAAGAGTCGGACGATCACACAGAAACTTTGCTCTGGTACGTATTCTTTCATTTTTTAATGTGTTTAAAAGGTAAAATCCACATTATTGTTGAAGGCAACACTGAGAGACAAAGTTGATGTCACTTCTCATATTTTACATATTTTTCTCCATCTTACTTTGTATAAAACATTACGTGGTTGGATTTCTACCAAATATTCAAAATGTCTTGTATCATCGACTATGTAGAAAAAGAGGCTTAATAAAGGCTTTTGAGTTGGAACAATTAGAATAAATCATAGTAACTATTGTTCACCTGTTTCTAACACCTGTTTTTTTGGAAACAATTAAAACGCATTGGTGTTTTGTTTGGGGTTTTTGGGTGTGGTTTTCACATAAGCCATTACAGGTTTCTACAACACACTCGCACATACTTTTGATTTTGTGTTTTATCTTTATACAGTTTTCCATAAATATTTGGACAGTGAGACAATTTTAATCATTTTGGCTACTGTACACCACCACAATGGATTTGAAATGACACAATCAGATTGCAAAGGGTTGGACAAAAATATTGTATAAAAATGTTAGGAACTGCAACCATTTTTTTTTTTTTTTTTTTTCATTTCAGGGGCTCAAATGTAATTGGATAAACTTACATTATCATAAATAAAATTCTCATTGTTAATACTTTGTTGAGAATCCTTTAAAGCATTGAGCTGTCCTCAGTTGTTGTTTGTTTGTGGGTCTCTGCCTTAAGTTTTGTCTTCAGTAAGTGAAATGCTTTATGGGGTTGAGATCAGGTGATTCATTCGTCCATTGTAGAATATTCATCTTTTTAGCTTTGAAAGACTCCTGGCTTGCTTTCGCTAAATATATTGTCTGTTTATTTATGTATTCGTTCATTTATATTCTTAAATATTTTATTGTGATATGGATGTCCATGAGGTGTGTCCCCTGAAACAGATTTATTTCTAAACTTTTATCTCTGAGAGGAAACTTTCTCGTTTTGAGTCTCAAAAACACAAAATGAGATGTCAAAGTTAAACCGGACATCAAGCTTTACGATTACTGCGCAGCTTTTTGATTAATTTCCTCCATGTCTCCTTCTTCTTCTCTTCTCCTCTTCAGGCCTCCACGTACACAAACATGTCAGTCAACTCCTCCTCTGCTCACCTCTCCTTCAATACTTCCTCTGTCCATCTTCGCTGGAACAGATGCTCGTTCATCTACATCTTATCTGCTTACTTAATCCTGAACGTCTTCCTCCTCCCTCTCCTCATCTTCGTCCTCTACCTTGGATACCGACAATGGAGGCAGCAACGCTCAGCGATAACTCCCACAGACTACCTCACCTACCACTACATCGTCATGCAGCTGAGTGGATTCTTGGGCTTCGCCATCTTTTATTGTGGCACCTACTTTCAAGACCGAGAAATGTCAGTCATGGGGATGTTCACCTGGGGTGTCAGCTCCCTCGGACAGGCTCTGATTTACCTCCTGATATGTGTGGCGCTTTACCTGGCTGTTGTTCACCCCATCACCTACCTAGCCTTGAAAAACGTGAACAGGGTCAGGATTGGGAATATCAGCGCTGGATGCGTTTGGCTGTTGTGTACATGTCTGATAGTTGTGGGTGTAGTCACCTCTACATTCAGCCTGGTGGTCCATTTCTGCCTTGTGGGTTTTGTCTTAATGGTCATCTCTTTCTGCTGTATTTCTGTTCTCTGCGCTCTCAAGCGTCCAGGTCCAGGGGAAGCGGTGGGAGAAGGGAGACAGGTTCACCAATCAAAGCAGAGGGCTTTCAACACCATCATGGTCATATTGGGAGTGCTGTGGTTTAGGTTTTTGGGGACTTTGATTTGTCATATGATCTACAAGATACCACTGCTGGGCACTAATGGCGAGTGTTTGCTGTTTGTGATTGTAATCTGGTTCGATGTGCCCAGCTTTTTGATGATACCTCTGCTGTTCCTACACCGGGCAGGAAAACTACAATGCTGTAAAGCAAACATTGAATCAGGGTGAGGGTAGGAGTATCATACAACACTTGAAGTATAGAAGAACTTTATTAATAGACCAAGATGTTTTGGTTTGCAACCTTCATAAGTGTCATCATACAACACATTATAAACAGCATTTAAATAAGGTAGTTACTAAATAGCCAACCTACCTTTGTAGAGACCCCATTGGCTGATACATATCTGGATGCACATAACTTATCTTTAACTTCTTTTAACATAATGATCCTGACGAAGGCCGCAAGTGGTAACACGTTGGTCTATTACTTAAATTCTTCTATACTCACAAGTGTTGCTGGAACTTCCTTCAGACTTTTTTCTTTTCTCTAGCATAGGCCAGTATATCGGTCAGGCTCTAATTAGTAATTATGTTTTCTGTTAATATAATAACATAGTGTTGTGAATTAAGGAATCTGGCAAGTTGCTAAAATGTTAATACTGAACATGCTGTATGAATAAAGCATTTTTTAGTGTTTTTCTGCCTGATCTCACGGTACACTATCCGCTCATAGTTGCTACCGCATTATTGACTGAGATACGAATTAGGGACAGAAATGTTTTTATATATAAAGTATAACAGTGGACGAAGAATAGATCTCTCAGGTATCCCATTACTGAATGCATGAAAGTTTGATTCAGCACTGTCAACAACAACAAAAAAACTAGATTGTTCAGAGGGGTTTTAAAGAGATCAGGACGAAACGTAAAGTCCTTTTTTTGTTTTTAGAGTTGAGACATTGTCATCAGTTTGAAATGTTATTATGCTGTGAGTTTGGGTGAAAACTGGTAAATTTACAGATTTGATAAAAACCATTTCGTTTTGAATTAAATACTCTAGGATTTTTTCCACAACATGAAGCTTAGATATCGAACAGTAGTTGCTGAAGTAAGAGCTGTGGCACGTTTCCATCTAGCTTGAATTGCATCTCTTTATCTCTTACATGTTTAATCAGAAATGTGCAGAGAAGTCAAAGGGGCCACTAAGATAAAGAAGAAAGCAGTCTTGGTTATCTGCACCCACAGGTTTATAATACTCTTTCCAGCTGCTTCTACTGTCAATTAAATTATTGTTTTAGTATATTTCAGATATTATTATGGTAATATTTAAGAAGGTTTGAAATAGTGAACTTATTTATGCTGTAACCACTGAAGTTGTTTTGTGATTACTGTATTTGAATGAATAAATAAATATTTAAAATTTCTCTGTGTTCTCGAGTGAGTTTTGGTTATTCAATCTCGGTACAGGTCATGCAGAACAAGAGAGGCGCTATAGCCAGGAAAATTGTCATAATATTCAAATATTGGAGCCACTGACACTGCGCTCTCGCCTCGACATGGAACAATAATGGGAAAAGTGAATTTGACTGCTGCAATTTACTATGAAAAGTATTAAGATATATTAGCACCAGATGTCTGTGAACAGCAGTGAAAGTTTGAAGACGCAAGAGACGGACAATCACACAGAAACTTGGCTCTGGTACGTATTCTTTGATTTAAAAAAAAAAGTTTTTAAAATGTAGTATTATTATTATTATTGATGACTGAAAAGCAGAAGAGACAAAGTTGAGTTTGCTTCTCATATTTTACATATTTTTCTTTATCTCGCTTTGTATAAAACATCACATGGTCAGTTTCCTATCAAACATTTTATGGATGTCTTGTCTCTGTTGAAAAAGAGGCTTAAAAAATTAACACTCCTGGTTCTCTTACCTTTTGTATGATTTTTGAATGTGGTTTTCATATAAGCTATTACAGGTTTCTACAACACACTCACACATACTTTTGTATTTTATCTTTATATGTGTGAAATAAAATACAATTAAAAAAGTAAATATATTCTCTGATATTGATACTGGTATTGTTAAAGTTATTGTCTATTTATTCTCACTCTCTCTTTTATATTCTTTTGTATTTTATTGTGATATGGACCCCCATGAGCTGTGTCCTTATAAAGTTTTAAACTGAATTGAATTGAAATAAAAATAGATACAAAATGTACTTTCCATGTTGATTTTTATAGATTAATACTGTTGATAACTTTAAGTTACTAGAGGTGAGTAATTACACATTAAAGCATATTTATTATTACTTTCTCATTGTGACTCTCAAAAACACAAAATTAAAAGCTGATGTTAACATTGACATTAAGCTTTACAATTACTGGGCAGTTTTTTAGTATTCGGATGATTAATTTCCTCCAGGTCTCCTTTTTCTTCTCTCCTCTTCAGGCCTCCACGTACACAAACATGTCAGTCAACTCCTCCTCTGCTCACCTCTCCTTCAATAATTCCTCTGTCCATCCTCTCTGGAGCAAATGTGCGAACGACTACGTCTTATCTGCTTACTTCATCCTCTACATCCTCCTCCTCCCTCTCTTCATCTTCGTCCTCTACCTGGGATACCGACAATGGAGGCAGCAGCGCTCTGTTTCCATCACAGCGATAACTCCCGCAGACTACCTCACCTACCACTCCATCGTCATGCAGCTGAACAGATTCTTGGGCTTCGCCATCTTTTATTGTGGCAACTACTTTCATGACCGAGACATTGTGTTCATGGGGTTTTACACCTTGGGTGTCAGCGTCATTGGACAGTCTCTGATTTACCTCCTGATATGTGTGGTGCTTTACCTGGCTGTTGTTCACCCCATCACCTACCTAGCCTTGAAAAACACGAATGGGGTCAGGATTGGGAATATCAGCGTTGGATGCATTTGGCTGTTGTGTACATGTCTGATAGTTGTGGGTGTAGTCACTCTTTCAATCAACGAGACTGCCATTTACTGCGCATTGGGTTTTGTCTTAATGGTCATCTCTTTCTGCTGTATTTCTGTTCTCTGCGCTCTCAAGCGTCCAGGTCCAGGGGAAGCGGTGGGAGAAGGGAGACAGGTTCACCAATCAAAGCAGAGGGCTTTCAACACCATCATGGTCATAATGGGAGTGCTGTGGTTTAGGTTTTTGGGGCATTTGATGTGTCAGGTGATCTACAAGATACCACTGCTGAGTGCTGATGGCGACTGTTTGCGGTTTGTGACTGTAATCTGGTTCGATGTGCCCAGCTTTTTGATGGTACCTCTGCTGTTTCTACACCGGGCAGGAAAACTACGATGCTGTAAAGCAAACATTGAATCAGGGTGAGGGTGGAGCTTTGATGATACCCCTTACTGTAGAAACAGTAGGGGGTATCATAAAAAAAATCTGGTATTCAAATCATTTAAAATACCTGTTTTTAAATGCTGTAACGTATAAGTCAGTAGGAGTAATTTGTTTTGATATTAGGATATTCAGAGAGACAAAAATATATAGGCAAAACCTAAACCCTGTCTCATAGAAATAATGTTTATATACTACTAATTTGGAACAGCATATATATTTTGAAGGAAACACAATAGTGCTTGAATAGTAGAAGGTTCTTGTTTTTCCCACCAAATTATCCCATCTTGCAGTGCATGACTGTTTCCAGTTGTCACTACTTTGTCGTTTTTTATGATTAAGCGACAATGAAACTCAAGGAAATGGATAGATTGGGCCCCTTTAAATCTCTATTGAATGTAAAATATCTGTGTTTTTAGTAAGACTAGAAATAATTAGTAAATCACTGTCGAGACAAATACAAAAAGTCTTTGTATGAGTCAGTAAGAATGGTTTGGTCTAATAATAGGAATAATAGCAATTGCTATTATTCCTACTATTAGACCAAATCCAGTATCAGTCAGGCCCTATTGCTGCAGTAGGGCCTGACCGATAACGGATTTTAGGGGCCAATATGGATAATGATATTAGGTAGCAATACATTTCCAATATTGATGTATTAGTCAATATTTGTTACATTGTCAGGAAGGAGATAATTCTGCTTTATGTTTATTACACATAGTGGGTGATGGTGGTGCATTATATTGACTGGTGTTCCTAATATTTTGTGCCTCTCATGTATGTTAATGGAGTGGACAACATATGAATAATTTCCCTTCATACTTCTGTTTGTTCATACTTGTGAGTTTTAGATTTTTTTAAGTTGGGAACATAATCTGTATAATGATGGTTAAAAACGAGCAAAAAAAAAAAATGTCCCAGACTAAAAAGGTTGTGGGTCATTAGTCTTGTGACACATTTTCTGTCTCTAAGCAGACGGCAAAAGAAAAATGCAAAACAGAAGTAATGTTGTGTTTGTCAAAGCGCTACTGTCCATTCAAACGAGAAAATAAAACCATATTTACTGTGTGTGTAATGCAAATATGTGTGTTTCTGACCTCATCTGTGATTGGTTGATGACTGCAGAGTTCATTAATGGTTTGAAGAGAGCTCGCTCCTGAAATAACAAGGAAAGTGTTGGGAGTCAGACTGGCGGAAACACTAGTTTGGCTCAGTGCTCAATACCAATCTCCACATTTATACCACAACATTTACATCGGCTATTAAGGAATTAAATATGTTCTATTTTCTTTTATGATAAAAATACCAGATATTTGCTGGTTTTAGCTTCTCAAATGTGTTGATATGATGCTTTTACGTCACAAAATAGTGAAGGGACTATCTTTGGATTTTGGGACCATTGATCAGACTAAACAAGACATTTGAAGACGTTACTTTGGGCAGGAAGAAATCACAAAGGGCATTATTCACTATGGTTACGGTCCTTCTGATGTTAGTTGTTAGTGCTAAATGTTTCAGCTAAAAATAATAACATCCAAGAAAATGACTGTCAGTTCATTTAATCAGATTCAATAAACAATAACAAACCTTTATACTGTGGTAGTTTTCCATCTCCAGTTTTCTCTTCTTTGGCCGTTCAGTGTCACTAATGTTCAGAGCAGCTGCTGATAGAAACACACACTCTCCCTCCTGGACAGCAGAGGCTCTCCTCTCTTCTTCATGTGGATTTAAAAGTGATTTATGAAAAATTAAAACACCACAACTGTTTAAATATCACATATGAATTAGATTAAGTTAATTTAATGAGGCCTGTGAGTCTTAATAGTCCTTATAACATCCTTACCGTAGCATTATCTACTGTGTATTTTAGTTACCATGGTTACACAGAGTTCGTTGCTGCGGCTGTAAAACAGAAAATAAAGTTTGAACATCATACGACTCGTAACGCTATACGCAGAATTTATCCACCTGTCCGGTAACATCTGGACAGTCTGCAGACCCGCACAATTAATTTATTTCTTCGGCGTTGAAGTTAGCGGATAGCTAACCGGAAGTTAGCTTCTCAACCGGCAGCAGTACATTCATCCAGCCAGTTCAGGAAAGAGGAAAGTTCCACAGACTGAAGATAATGTGAACAGAGATTTATATGACAGTGATAAGCGTAATATGTATTGTGTTAACTCGTTTGGGAAGGGATTAAATGTAATGGTTTATCATGTACATGTAAAAATACCGCACTGCAGTGTGAAGAGCTGGAAAAATATAAAGTCCCACTGATCGTGTGGCGCCCCCAAGTGGTTGTGGCCCTAAACAACCGCATAGACAGTTTATGCCACCGGCCGGCCCTGTGAAGACCATTTCATACCACTGATATAAAGATCCAATGTGACAGAATATTAATATGTATGCTTTAATTAGTGTTCAATCACCTGAAAATAAGAATAATGTTTTCATTGCTTTAAAATTAGCTTTTATATCTACAGTAGCGCAGAACGGACAAACTGAATACTGGCTCCAGATACAGAGGGATGAATTAGTTGGTTGCAATATGCAGCATCACCACTAGATGGCACTAAATCCCAAACACTGCTCCTTTGAAACTTAAAAGGGGAACTTTTATGTTTTCCCTTATTTTCTGTCATATATTTAATGTTGTTAATATCAGATGTTCATATTAAATGTGGTCAAAGTGTCAAATAATGAGAAAAATATATGTAGGAATAATCCATGTGAGCATAAAGCAGCAGCTTCAAACTGCTCTGAACACTTTTCTCAGATTTCTTTATATTTATATTCCTCTTCATCTGCTCCACATTCAGTTCATTGCTCCGCTAACATGGCATTTTCTGGTGTTGGCTGTCTGATAAGTCGATTGCAATCTGCAGCATCACCACTAGATGGCACTAAATCCCACACACTGCTCATTAAATCTGAGAGGAGACTTTTTAGTTTTTCCTTATTTTCAGTCATTTGATGTAACAATTAGGCCTGTCACAATAAGTACTTTTTATTAGACAATATTATTTTCATTTGAAGATCATTTTATATCACTGATATAATGATAATATAATAGTATAATAATGGGGGGTTGGGACTGGAGAGTGGGCGCTACTCTTCTGTAAAAACACAGACTGCCATTATGGTTGGGGACAGAGTTATTTACCTTTAATTCTTCTGCAGTCTCCACTCAGACACACAGTGAGGAATGGAGGACACTACTCACTTAGCCAATATGACATGAATAGCCTCTTAGCTGCTAATGTGAAGTGTGGCAATATTGAGGTCAAACAAAATGATCACGGTCAAGTCCATATACAGACACGATGATGCTGATAATTACATTATTGTATGATAAGTTTAAATCGGTTTGAACGGTCTAAAAGTATAGAAAAGCGCTTTATAAGTACAGTCCATTTACCATCAGCTTTGAATGTACTCTACTACTCTCAGAGTTTAAAACTGACAACGCACAGTCCAGCACAAATTACGGCCAACATTTTATTCAACTTATCTCACAGCTTTTACATTAAATTAAATCAAAGAAAACTCATCAAGTAAAGACCTCACAGTTCTGTTTTTTGCTCTGATATGAGCACTACGTCGCAGTTTCGTCCCCCTGGTGGCTCTTCATGTGCGTTTTCAGACAATGGCTCTGAGTGAAGGCTTTATCGCACAGAGAACATTTATACGGTCTCTCCCCATTGTGTGTCCTCATGTGAACTGTCAGGTACGTTTTACGAGCACATGCCTTCCCACAAATCCCACAGACAAACGGCTTGACTCCGGAGTGGACGGTCACGTGGTTGTCTAGGTTAATCTTGCGTTTAAAGGACCAGCCGCAGTCCGGACAGCTGTATGGTGTCTCCCCGGTGTGAATCCGCATGTGAATCGTCAAAGGTCCCTTAGTGGTGAAGCCCCTGCCGCATTCGCCGCAGTGGTACGGCTTCTCATTGGTGTGCGTCCTCATGTGGATCTGCAGCTGCTTGCTGGTCAGGAACATTTTGCAGCAGACGTCGCACAGGTATGATCTCTCTCTGGTCGTGTGGATCTTCTCGTGTTGCCTCAGCGTGCCGAGGAGTTTGAAACGTCTCCCGCAAGTCTGACAGCTGTGAGGTCGTTCGCCAGAGTGCGTCATCTTGTGTCGAGATAAAGATCTGTAGTCGCTGAGGGATTTACCGCACACGCCGCACAGATGTGTCTTCTTATTGCCGTGAGTGCTGCGGTGAGCTTTTAACTGCTCCTTCAGATCAAACACTTTGTGACACGTGTAACATTTGTGGAGTTTACCCGCCTCGTGCTGCCTCTGGTGGTTCTCCAGCGACACCTTCAGGGCAAAAGCTTCATGGCAGACGTCGCATCGGTGTGGTCGCTCCCCAGAGTGAGCGGCCACATGCTCGTTGAAGCTGAGAGCGCCGAGGAAAGACTCCCCGCAGATGTGACAGTCGTCTGTTTTGTGCCGACTCTGAAGATGATCCTTCATCGTGTCTGCGGTCTCTCCACAAACTCCACAAATGCACAGAGGATCGTTCACGTGACTCCATGCGTGTTTGACAAGCGTGACTTCTGATCTGTGCAGATCACTGCAAACTTTGCAGAAAAACACAGCAACACTGTTCTCAGTTTCTGTCTCCTTGACAGCAGAAGGTCTGTTTTTCTGTTTCTCAGCCTGCAGGTCTGAGTCGCTCTCCTGCGGCTCCTCAACATCTGGTTTCCAATCACCGTCACTGTCCATTGCCTCTTCTCTTTCTTCTTCTTCTTCTTCTTCTCTCTCATCTTCATTGTCCATGTTCACTTTACCCTGAGCTGCAGAGAGATCTTCAGCTGGCTCTGATGTCCTGTGACTTTCGCCTTGGTCCGTTTCCATGCTCACTTCTTCTTCTTCTCCTTCTTCTGGTGATGCTGAGCTGCTGCCTTCAACTTCCTGAACAGGACTGATGTGGCAAACAGAAGCAAAAGACTTAAAATGGATCCACAGTTTGAGTGTCTGTATTTTGTTTTTGTGTGTGAGTGTGAGGGACAGATTTGGATAACCATGAGTGAATAAATACTAAATGACTACCTGGTTTGTGTCCTGCTGTCGTCACACGTCAGTGCGGTGGAGTTGCACAGAGACTCTTCACAGCTGTTGTTTTCTTTGCAGGCCTGGAAAAATAAAAATATCCCATCTGTTATTTCTTTATCTCAAAAATAGTCTGCTTTTTTTATCTTAAAAGGAAGAGACGAACTACCTTCAGTCTGATGTAGAGCGTCGACTTCCATCCTGTGCAGCCGATGTTTCTCTGGATCTCCTCTGGTGTCAGCGTCTGTAGCTTCAGAGGCTTCAGTCTCCTTCTCTTGTCAGACGTGAAAACCTCTAAATGTTTGTCGTCTCCGGCCAGCTGAGGAAAGTTGGACCTGAGCAGGTCCAGGAAGTCCGCCTCCTGCAGGCCACGAGGACACTGCAGCTTCAGGATCGGACATTTCTTAAGTACTGTGAGAAAGAAGGAAAAGTCTTTATAGTCGTGTGAACAATCACTGGATTTGGTTTTATTGAAAATCAAGAATGAAAATGAATTTAGTAATCAATAACCATTTTTATTGTGTAGAATCACAGTTTGCTGAACACAATTGGAGGCTCGTCTGGGATTTGAACCCAGGAACTTTCGCATAGTTAAACATTTTTGCTCCTGAAACATCAAGAATATAAACTACATATTTCAGTTTTACGTCAGTTTCTGAGCAAATAAAAATGACACAAATCAAACCAGTAAGGTTCTGGTTTGATCTTGACTGATAACTATAATCTGGCCATCTTTTACTTTACTGTCTGAACTTAGGAGATAAATGATAATGAGGTCAGTCTGTCTTTGACATTGTTTTAATGTAGTTTTTCTCTTCTTCAGCCAAAAACCACTAAAGGTACGTCTGAAACCGTTGTGTTTTTGTAATTTGTGTGAGCTGTCCCTTTAAACAGGCTCATGTTTCCTCTCTCTCTAACTGCAGAGACGGTTTAATGCTTTTAATTAACTCTGAATGTTTACCGTTGTTCGAGAGAATGTCGGTCTGAGAGTCCTCCAGGATCCGGATCCTGAGATCTATGAGGTTCTGACTGATCGAAGCTCTGCCGGGTTTTCTTTTCTCAGACGCAGACGGACCTCTGGAGCAAGAAGCAGGTTAGATACAGAAGATTAGAGCTGACAAATATTAAAATGGAATGATTTTACTTTCTTTCTTTTTTTAACACTAAATATGAAATCAACTTAATCTTCACAATTTTAACATTTATATTTGCTTAAATAATTTCATTTTTAATATTGGCAGCTGCAAACATCCATAGCTAATGTTGAGCTATTACACTGGCTGTGATTGGATGGTAGGGTTAGGTTTTATACTTAAGAATAAAAAAAGCATCCTAAATAATTCTGAATTGTTTGTGATATCCAGAAACTTCTATTAGATTTGGTTTTACTGTATTTTAGTCAGACCTTTTTTTTCTTTAAAATCAAATTTTTGAGTCAAACCTGGTTATTAGCTGTGTAGAAATATAGTAAATCAGGCAGAGGGTAGTAGACTTTACTTTACAAAACTATATATATTTTGTTGCTCTCTGATGTTAATTAAGTGATAACACTGGTAGTTTATGCAGGAACCTTGTTGGAGTTTGATTATTCAGGTCTGGAGATTCATTCTCCTCATTTTCCTCGTCAGGGTTTCTGCTGCTGCTCGGCTCCACACCTGGAAAAAAAGAGACAAACATCAATTAAGTATTTACACTTTAGGAATAAACATTATTGTATTGACATCACTGAGAGTTTAATAATCATCAATAACTGTAAAACCTGTACGTATATGTCAAACTTGAATTAAGAAACATAAATGATGCCTATAAAACTTTTTAAAAAATATCGACACATATCAGACATCATATATACCTTTACACAGATGTCTTTGGTTTTATATCTTAATACATTTACAGCAAGAAAAAGCAAGAAAACATTAAATTAGAAGGGAAGCACAATAGAAAGATGAAGTACACAATAGAAAGATAAAAGCAATAAAATAAAATAAAAATATAATAAATTAAATAAATCGATAAATAAATAAAATAATTAAAATAAAATAAAACATTTTAAAAATAAATAAAATAAAAGTAAATAAAATAAAAGTAAATAGAACAAAATAAAACAAAATAAAAGTAAATAAAAATAAAACAATAAATAAAATATAATATATATAAAATAAAATAAACAGATGTAATGAAATAAATAAAACAAATAAAATAAATGAAATAAAACAAATAAAATACACTACATGCACAAGATAAAAACATGCATGTAAACACATAATCAAACCCTGCATGGTGTCAAAAGCCAAAGAAAAGCTGAGATTTAAATTTAATTACATATGTTGTGTTGTTTTAAAAGGTATTTCTGCATATTTTTTATCTTAGTAATGTTCTGCATTAATAACTCTCTGACCTTTCCTCTGCAGGGTTAATAACTCTTTACTAACCTTTCCTCTGCAGGGTTAATAACTCTTTACTAACCTTTCCTCTGCAGCTGGACCTGAGGCTGCAGCAGGAGCTCCAGCTGTCTCTTCTGCAGGTCGATCTCCTGCCTGAAGCCGGAAGCCTCCTCTTCATACCCGGCTACGATTCTCTCAAACACCGCTAAGATCTCCTGCGAGGCTGCAGCGAGTCTCTCTGCGACGAAGCCTCGCAGGATCTCCGCTTTAGACATTATTTAATTAAACTTCTTTGAATGTGTTTTAATTCATCACAGAAACAAAAACACTGCTGCTGCTGTTTACTAAATGCATCAGGACGCGTTTCCGGCTGTGCTTCTTTTAAATACCCTCCGACTAGAAACAAAGAGCTGAGTTCTTCTTCTTCTTCATTTATTTTGGTTTGGAAGACTTTGCTGCCCCCTTCATTCAGGAGTCGGCATTACACTTATTTAGAGCAGGGGGTTAAACATGAGGCCGCGGGCCACAAGCGGTCAAGCCGGCCCACTTTCATTCATGTCGCCTTTTCCTTCCTTCTGTCCTTCCTCACTTTCTTCCATCTCTCTTTCCTATCTTATTTTCCTTTCTTCAGTTCGTCTGTCCTTCCTCCCTTCCTTTCTTCCTTCCTTCCTCTTTTCCTTACTGTCTTCTTTTTCTTTCTTGCGTCCTTCCTTCGATCTTTCCTTCCTTCCTTTCTTCCTTCCTCCCTTATTTCCTTCCCTTTTTCCTTACTGTCTTCTTTTTGTTTCTTTCTTCCTTACTTCCTTCTTTCCTTCCTATCTAAATATATAAATATAAAAATATTGATCTACATGATTTGAGGCTTTAATTTAATTCGTTTTCAAACACATTTTGGTTGAAAGTTCAGGCACGTCAGTCCAGGATGGATATGAACTTTTATTTTTAAATTTTACACATTTACTTTTAGTTGCAAGACAACTATTTGTAGTTTAATTTCATTCAGATTCTGTAAATTTCCCCCCAATATTGCAACATGAAGTTGGAAGGCAAATCTACATGAAATAAAAATCGCAAATGATGATGGTAGAAGTTTAGTTTTTATTGTAATGTCATAACTGCAGTAACAGAAAACGGACACATGAGGGCGCCATTGTAAAGAGCAACATGCTGTTAGATATATAGTGTTCAGGGCAGAAAGTGTAGAAAGCAATGATTTATAGCTCTACATATATTATTTTAAAGCGTCAGAGAAAAGGTAATGATGGTTATTTTAGGAGCAGGCTTCTTAAACTTCCTCTACAATCACAGTCAGATAACTTTACATCTTTGTACAAGTTAAATAAATAAGAAAGAGTGTTTTTTAGGTTTCAGGTATCTGCATTTACAAACTCCATATTTGACAAAAGGAAAGCAAAAATAAAGTGCTTCCCAAAACTTTTCATTTGAATAGAAAAGTCTACAATTAAGTGATTTAACCCTCATGTTTATGCTGAACTGAAAGCAACAAAACACTCTTCCTCCTCCTCATCTCCCTCATTTCTCCTCCCCTCCAACTTCTCTCTCTCTATCTTCACCGGCATGCTCGACTTTCTGGGCTTCTTCTTTGGTATTTGGTCACCTGCCTCCCACCACCACTGCTGACTGATCGGCGGACTGCTGCAGCAAGCCTGCTCACGTTTTCCTTTTGAAACATCGCAGTCAGACACAGGTACTGATCGGCTGTCGCAGGTTGTCATGGTGAGTGAGGGTGGGGTTTGGTTTGTGTGGGGGGCGAGCAGGTCTCGACAGTGTTCGGCATCCTCCGGGGAAGGAACGACCACCAAGGGGGCGAGCGAAGGAGGCGAGCCCAGGGAGGAAGCACTGTGAGCGGGGAGGAGAGGAGGAGGCAGGGTCGGGGGTCGCAGGTCACTCAGGAGGAAGTCGTGGTTGGTGTCTTGGCTCGGAGTCCGGGTTAGACGGTGAGGAGAAAGAGCACAGGATTTTGTATGACTGTTAAACCCATCCGTCGAGGTGTGTGCACGAATTAGTGTGTGTGCATCTTCATCCGGTTGCCAGCGTGTGTTCCTGGTTTCTTTTTCGCTGCACATGCGCGTGTGAGTGTGCTTGTTCTCATCGTGAATCTGTGATTCAGTGTGTACGCCCATGTGCGGGTCAGAGTGTGCGTTTCTGTTGTGGGTGTGTGCGTCTTTGCCGGGGCCCGTGTGCAGTCGTGGGTTCGGGTTGGCGCTGTGTCGGTTGCGGCTCCGCAGCGAGCTGAAGACCATGGTGCAACCGGCCACCGTGCAGCGGTGTTTGATCTTCAGGTGGACGGCGTTGTAGTGGATCTTCAAGGTTCCTGCATCAGAAGAAAAAAAAGGGGGTTTCTTGTTAAGCTAGTGGCAACTGTGGAGGAACCCCAAGACACTCGATCCACAGAAGAGCCTGAATTGAACCTTGCGGCACTCTAAAGCCGCATTCAGACCGAAAACTGCATTAAACCAGTACAAGGGACTTTAGTGGGGGCTTTGTGTTCGAGGTACCAGTGAGCAGGGATGAAACATTAGGACCATTCTAAGAGCCCTAAAAATACTAGAACATTAGTTGATTTTTTATATTAACATATCATCATCAACATATTTCATTTACAACCAAACTAAGAAATTAAACTAATCCTTTATTTGTATGCAGAATGTTGCAGTTCAGTGTCAGTAAATATCATACAGTTATGAGAGTTATGAGAGCAACAAGAGAGTTGCAGGCCTTTACAGGTAGAGGTATGGTTACAGAAATTGTGCATGGTTGGCTTGACCTGTGTGTGGTGATGGGGTCCAATGTGATATCTTTACATGGGGGCCCAAAATCCTTAGTGGCGCTCCTGACAGTGAGATAATGTAATACGATCCAAGAAGCTGAGTTGGAGTTACAGATGAATACTTTTAGAGGTTTATCAGAAGCCAAATATTCACAGAAACGTTTTACACCTCTGGAAAGTTATGATGCTGTCAACTGTTTTATGTTACGTCACTACAATCGAGAGGTACAATTGAGTATGACATTCATGTTGCAAAATAATCCACCTTGAATTTGCAGCTACATGTATGTGATTGGCAGCAAAAGTTGAATCTGGCTCAAGACACAACATCAGCAGAAACTCTGGAATCAAGAGTAGAGCTTGAAGATGCATTTATTTTAAACATTGTACGAGTAGCAGACACTAAAAACATGCCTACCTTTGTCATAGAAGCTTTTCCCACAAACGCCACAGCAAACCCTCCCTTTGCGACTTCCTGCACTGGAAGGGGAAGGGAGGGAGCAGAGGGAAGAGGGGAGAGGATGGAGGGAGGAAGGAAAGGAGGTAGAAGAGGTCGGAAGTGAACAGAGGAAGGAGGAAGAGAAAGACGGGAGAGGATGAAGAGAGGAGGAAGAAGAGGATCCTTGCAGCTTCTGGGAGATCTTTGGAGGAGAAGATGAAGAAGAGGAGATGGATTGATGGAGTGAAGAAGAAGACGAAGAAGAAGAAGCAGGCATGAGTGAGGAGTTTAAGGAAGGAGAGAGTGGAGAGGGGTTCTCCTGTTTGCGCCTGTGAAGGTCAAGCTCGTGGTCCATGTGGAACCGGGGGATCTGATGCCACAGCGAACGGGCTGGATTCGGTTTATCTGGGTCCGTCTTGATTTTGAAAGCTGGTTCACTTTTGGACTGCAGCAAAATTGGATCATTCTCCAGCCCTCCTCTTGCTCTGTCGTGCCTGTGTCTGTCGGCCAGGTGGGTCCCACTGGGCCTCTGTAGGCACTGCGTCAGCTTACTGGGAGAAACGAGGTCCTGATGAAAGAAAAACAACAAAATCTCTGTAATTTCTCTGTAGGAAGTGGACTTTTTTGGCATTTATTGGACAGATTACATCACAGAGACAGCCAGGAAACAAGTGGAGAGATGGGTAAGGCACTGGGGACATTTCAAGTATGTGCCTTGCTCATTAGGCAACTGGGGATCCCTAAAGGTGGGCATTTTTAAGTAAGTTTAAGTTGTGAACCAGTGCAAGCTTGATACTGTAATCCAAAGCAAAGTGAAACTGCAAATATGTGACATTTCCTAAATGGGTTGTTGTAAACTGTTAAATGTTCGAATCGGACTGCTTAGAAGGAAAAAGGCATATATGCTTTAATTACCTTGGTGCGAGGGGCAAAACAGTGATAGACAGAGCTTGGAAAGTGGAACGGGAGAAGCAAAGACAGTCCGCCTGGAAAGTTCTCAAAATGGTGCATGGTGCCGTTGTGGTCAGCTGGATTGTTTTTCTTAAAATGGCAAACGCCAGCGACCAAGTGCGACTCTGATCTTGCGTTTCGAACCATTCCCGACATCCTGCCACTGTGTTCGATGAATGTGCTGATGTTCGACTGGCATCTCTTCGTGGTGGTGGTGGTGGCGTTTAGCTCTGGATCAGAAAGGTGACTGATGGCTGCCAGGCGCTGAAGTGTCATCAGCTCGACAATGGGGCGAGTCTCGCCGAAACGAAGGAACTGTTTGAGGATGAGCAACTCTTCCTCTGGAGTCACCATCAACCAGCGATCCAACACCTTCCCATTGGGATACTGGAGAGAAAGAAAGTCATTAACCATCTTTTACCCCCTTTTTATCTCCCATTTTAACTTTGTATAGTGAGTATTTACCTGCAGCATGTATCCTCTAACGTAGTCCCCCAAACTCCAGCCCAGTGTGTGCAGTATGTGGCTGACCTAAAGAAGACCAAAAGCAGAACCGGACAGCCTCCATTCAAAATAAACCCCACATATAGAGACTGTCATTCATCAAGTCAAGTCAAGCCAAAGTTTATTTCTATAGCACATTTAAAAACAACCTTGGTTGACCAAAGTGCTGTATAAGCCAAAGAAAAAATAAAAGAACCATTATAAGTAAGATAAACTAAATAACATAATAGATAAAAATTCAATCAATCAATCGAAACACAACAGCAAATATAGTTAGCAGTAAAAATTCAGAATGTCACACTCAACTAGGATTAAAAGTCAGTGCAAAGAGACATTTTCAAGGGTTGGGGCTGTTCCACAAGTTTGGAGCAGCCACTGCAAAAAGGCTCTGTCACCTTTCGAGCCTTGACCTAGGAGCATATTCATAAAAATGCACGTAATGCTCCTACCAGACACCCAGATGTTACCTGTTCTGGGGTCAAGATGCTGTAGAGGCGATCCAGCGGTATCTTCAGCCGGACAGGAATGGCCTGAGCTCCGTACAGGACCAGCGAGCTCAGGTCGAACACCAGCCCAGGAAGAGCCACCTCCACTGGGCCGCAGCTGGAGGGAGGCTGGGCACGGAGCTTCTCCATGGCTGAAATATACCGTCATCTTTACTATCACGGTCAAAATGTACAGATTAAAGACTATAACATTAATTCTAATATACACTGTACAATAACATAACATCTATGACGACATATATATATATATACGAGCCGGTTGCTAAAAGCTTTACAGTTAGATGAACAATACTAATAATAATGATAATAAATATACAATAATACACTGTCGCCCATAAAGTTGGAATTATATATTATTTACTTCTTCTCATGAAATGATTGTGACAATGTGATTTATTCTTGATAGATAAAGTGTATTGATCAATCTCATTGCACCTGGTTAAAGGTGATATTAAAAAGAGGAATGTGTCTGAAAACTAGATTATTCCAACTTTATGGGCGACTGTGTTTAATACAGTAGATATAAATAATAAAGAACATTTCATCCCTTAATGCAAAGATAAAGACTAATTTACAGTACAATGTATATAAAGATAAAAGGAAACAGGATGACTGAGTGAATATTTGGGAGCAAAATGTTGGTTTATATATGATAGGTGAAGTATATTCTCTAATTTATGTGAAAGAATAACAATTAAAATGTAAAATATGTGATATAGATGATAGATGTAGAGAGTCAACTGTATACTAAATTAAAAATAGAGACGATGATGGAGAACAAAGCAACAGAAGTAAATGTACTATCACAACACCAGACGTTTGTGTGTGCGTGTGTGTGAGAGAGTGTGTGTGTGTGCGTGTGTGTGTGTGTGTGTGTGTGTGTGTGTGCAGATGCTCTCTCCAGATGCTTTCGCTGATGTGATGACAGCGACACCTGACTTCATGTCACCGTAGCGACTGAACACATCTGCAGTGTGAGTGTGAGGGTGAAGTCCAACATCGTGTCGGTGTCAAACTGAAGAGTTTTCTTTGAGTTTCCATGACAACAGGAAGCTTCAGAGTCTACAGCAGAGTCTCTTATGTTGTTGAAGTGTAAAGAGCAGCTCTAGTCAGGGTCAAAGGTCAAGTATTCAGGAGTATTAATTGGACTTTGTGAAGTTTACAGACATATGAAAGGTGGTTTTCTAGTGAATGTTGGGTTGAGGCTGATGTTGGTCATTTCTTGACTAAATATCGTCTAAATTTTAGTGCAAAATAAGTTAGATAATTTAAATTAAAAGCTCCTGGGTAGGAATGTCAGTCCTCACAATCCCTAAAAACCAGAATGAGAGCCTGGTTGGTATTATGGACCAATATTGTCCGATATGTACCAATATGTATATTTTAAGTTATATAGGCAGCATTTTATGTATATTTGATGATTATACTTTTTTTGCTGGTTTTATTTCATAATAATAATTAAAGCTGCAAGCAGCGGTGAACGGGCCCTCGCCCCCCCCCATTTTTTTATAGCACCTTTCATACAAGAAATGCAGTTCAAAGTGCTTTACAACAAAATAAATGACATACACCAAGTGCTTCACATTAAAAGGACATAAAAGGAGCATAAAGCAATGTTTAAAAAGAAAATAAGGAAAATAATAAAGGTTGAAGTGAAGAGTTTTTAGCTTTCTTTTATAGTTATAATTGTTAAATCACAGTTTAGTTTACTGTTTCAGTGTCCTGTTTATTGTTAAACTGTAAAAATATTATGTTGTCGTTACATATCTTCATTATTTGATAACCAGATTTGAAGGTTATATATAAGATTATTGGCTGATTTCTCAATATTACGGCCTCTAAATGATAAAGTGTTGTTGGGAGGACAGCATGTATAAATGTGTGTTTCTTACCGTGCGCCACCCAGCTGTGTCCGCAGCGATCACATGACCTGAGCTGAACACTTCCTGGTTTGAAACACACACAGCTGCAGCTGGAAACGGTGCATCGGACAGACTGACAGAAACACAAGACTTAATGTTTCCAACTGAGTTATTGTTCTACACAATTATATTCAGTTACACAATTATATAACAGTTTAAACAATTCACTTTATATAATCCATATAATCATATATACTACTACTACTACTACTATATACTGTATACTGTATGTTTATTAATGGTTCATTAAGAAAAAAGGGTTGCCAAGATGAGCAATTCAAAAATATCTTAAAAACTAGATTTAAAAGCAGCATCAGGTTTGTTAAAATGTACATTTAGTATTTTTGTTGGTTTTATATCATTTAAATGACATTTGCACCATTTTTTACCAAAAGTCAGACTGAATGCTCCTGAAAATGTCAAATGGTGTAACCACAAAATAATGTAATTGCTTCCTGATCTCCATGATTCTCCAGATGAAATGTAATATTTAGAACAATAATATTCCATTAGCTTTATTTAATATAAAAGTTATAATGTAAGATCATGCCAAACTAGTTGATATGGTGTTAGGAAGGAAGGAAGGAAGGAAGGAAGGAAGGAAGGATGTAAGATCATGCCAAACTAGTTGATATGGAGTTTTATTGACTATTTACTGTTTTTAAGCAACATTCAATTATTTGGTACAAAGTTTTTATGGTTACACCACTTAGACATTTTTACTATAATCCTCTAATATATTCTCTCTAAATGGATTAAAAGCAGAAATTTGATGCTGGGTCCACAAAAAAAGAATGTGTGAAGATATTAATACGTTTATTTTCACATTTTAACCCTTTAAATTTAAACTAAACCACATGGACACTAGAAACATAATTAACCCTCGTACTGTCTTTACCTCCTCGGTGTCTGGAGTCATCCTCATGTCTCGTCCAGCAGTTCAAACTGAAACACAAACATCCAATCAGACTCTAACTTAAATAAATCTCTTCATTTTAAATTATCTCTGACTATATTCATACCTGCTCGTGTTCATACTGCAAAATAATATAACTACATAATTATCCAGAGCTGTTTTAATATATATATTATTTACTGTTTTATCATCAAAGCTGCTTTTATTTGGACCGATTTGGTGCATTCAGCTTAAATATAAGTAATAATGTACATAAAAATAAAACCTTTATGTTAATAATATAAATAAAAGACCAAAAGAAATGATTTACTAATATTATCATAAGTTATATTCTTTGATTAATAATATATAATTCATTTCATTCATTCATTGATCACTGAGAGCTTTTTTTTTCTTGCGTCTATTTTTTCAGTTTCTTTAATAAGTTCTATAATAATTTGATATAATATAATAAATGTAATAAAATAATGTAATTAACATTCAGTCTGATATAAAAACATACTCACCTGTCAGTTTGGTGAATAAATTAACCGTTTCTCCGTCTTCTTCTTCGTTGGATTTTCCTTCACCTCTTTTTTTCTTCTTCTTTACATCTCTTTAACTTTCTCTCTCTTCTTCTTTCTGTCCGTATCTATATTTCTGTTTCTTCTCTTTTCCTTTTTGTCCTCTTCAGTATATTTCTTCAGGTCTTCATCTTTCCTGTGACGGTTTTCTTGACGCCTTCTTCAAAAATTCCTTCACGTCTCTTGTTTCAATCCAAGTCCACTTCTCTCTCTCTCTCTCTCTCTCTCTCTCATATATATACACATACATACACTGATTTTTTTCTCTTCTTCTCTCAGCTCTCCATCCTTTGACTCCTCCCTCTATCTGCACTGAATGGATGTAATTGGACGAAGGATGAAACTTAAGTGATGTTCGATTGGGTGAATGAACGTTTACATGAACAGAATATTATTAAAAAAAAGGTTTATTTAGATTTCATACCATCTCCAATCTCCATCATGTCTTTCATTCTTTTGTCTCTGGTCCGACAGATTACAGTGACGATGATGATGATGATGATGATCACACTGGCCACTTTATAAAGAACAAACAGCTTCATTTCATTGTGTTGGATGCATTTAAACAGGTTTATTTCTCACATGGCTTAAATTTAATACTCTGATCACTATTATCACCATTATTATGACGCCAGTTAACTGAGAGTTTCTTTTTTTTCTGCATATTTTGGAGTCTTCTTCAGTTCGGTAGCTGTTAAGAAAAGCTGTCTGAAGGTCTTCATACAGGTGAACATCTATAACACAAGCGATTTGCTTTAAAAAGACATATTTAACATCTAACTTCACCCTTTTTTCTTCATTCCTGTCACATTTTCAGCTCGTCTAATACAACTACGGACTTATTTTTTTTACTCTTTGGGGACAGAAACAACCAGATATGGATATTTAAATGATGCTAATGATGAAATCTTAGAAACAGGCGAGATTCATCAGGCTGAAACTAGAGATGCACTACAAGATTGTGTCCAAAACCACCCCTTCATTCACTCATTCACTCATTCACTGCTCCCTGTACAATACACATTACATAGTTCACTCAGTAGCGAGCAGTAAATCAAGATTTCGGACACTAACTAATCATACCTCACCATGGACACTAATGTATTTGTCCCATGGTGGATATTTGAGGACTCTATATAGTGGAGATATTTACACACTCTGCATTTGGACACTCAAATAAAATGTTAGAGGTTTAACGTAGAGCATTTTATAATTAATAGGGAGTGATTTCAGTCACAGCCCAAATCTGTGGCGTTAAGAGTTTGTCGAATCTGACTTTGAACACTCGTAAGTTAAACCTCAGTCAGAGTCAAAGTCAGAGCTGTTGACCAGTGACGGGAGGAACAGGTATAAGGGATTTTAAAAAAAAAACAACAATGCACCTGTCCTTGGTGTGTCCGTCAGCCTCGGTGTCCCCTGGGAAACAGCTTCCCTCTGGGGAGACGGTCCCCCCTCAGGGTCCGATTGAATCAGGGTGACAGTAGGGCACCTGGCCTGCCGCCACACACACAGATTAAAAGCACAAGGTTAAATGAATAATATACATTATGTCTTTGTGCCTTCATCAATTTTCCGTGTCACACATTTATAATTTTAAAGAGAAAAACACTGTTTATGTTGATCTATAGGACAAAATACAATGTGAAATAACCCAAAATTAATTTCAGACTTTTCTCTAAATATTGTTTGTTTATTCTTTACCATTTAACGCCTCCAAAAGTCACTCAAATAATATATTGGACAATAGATTACATTTTGTTTGACTAGTGTATAAATATAGAAAATATAAAATGGAGCCATTGTTGACATTTTACTATCTAAAACCTGAGTGATAAATCGTCCAGCAAAGCTACAGAACTTCTAGGTTTGATAAATTATCCCCTCAGATTATTAATTTAAGTTCTCTATAACTTCAGTATGTTATGTTAAATTCCTTCATATTAAAATCAGCTAAAAGAATGAAACTCCCGTCAGAAAGAAAAGAGGCAAATGACGACTTCACTGTTTTTTCTCCCCAGAGCTGAAATGACCTGAAAAGTTTCTTATACTGTTGATCTGAGGTGTATACACACACACACACACACACACACACACACACACACACACACACACACACACACACAGGAAGTGAAGGTAGGGCTGTTGGACAGGCTGCGTGTCTGCTGGGAGCCGGTGGACCTCTTTCTTGTTTTGATGTCGTACTAATTAGAATATCAGACGATAACGCTCTGTGTGTGTCTGTGTGTGTGTGTGTGTGTGTGTGAGTGTGTGTGTGATCACCGCTGTTGGTTGACACACTTCCCAACCAGAACCTCTCAGAGGGGTCGTGTTTGAAACGCAGCAGCAGTACCACCTCCTCGCCGTCCTGAGTGTGTGTGTGTGTGTGTGTGTGTGTGTGTGTGTGTGTGTGTGTGTGTGTGTGTGTGTCCTGGTCCTATATTCTTGGCTTGGTCTTCTCAAAAACTTGCTGAACCAGGTCACACTGTCTGTTCGACACCAAAAAACATCAATTAGCAGTGGGAAGTAAATCCGACACCTTTGCTGTTCAAAGCTTTAAACATCACTGTAGCTTCTGTTTGTGACCAGCGACTCTTTACCCACAATCAGATGATAAAACATCAACTGAATTATTAAACACCACACCAGTTAGCCCAGACTGGTAAGGACTTGGTCTGGTCATGACATTTAAATCAATAAATATAATGTGGGTCCCATCTTTATCAAAGGTATCTAACTTTTTCTGCTGTGTAACCAGGTCCAGGTCACAAAAAGGCACATGAGACATCCTGATCAAATTCATTAACAAGTCACAACCCTGAGAGAGAAACATCCACTAACTACTGACTTGGAGGGCTCATAGCAACAGCCTTGGTATATCATATTCTGGCAGCCACACCCACAAAACCACAAAATGTAATATAGACTGGATGGGCAAACTGGTATGACCCCTCTAGTATCTCGAAGGGTACAGATCCGGTGCATAGAATTCGAATTGCTCCTCCTGAATTTAACATGGAACAACTGGCCAGCAACATGGAAAAGTATTAGAAGAGTAGTGGAGTAGTGTGATACCCTGACAACTGGAGCTCACCTTCTGGTAACCACCAACCAATCAACCAAGTCATTTGCACTTTTCCAAACCTTTTTAAGTGACACGCAAGAAAGGTGTCAACCAAGACTGACAAGCCCTTCAAATTAAACTACAGTCGACATACACCAGAACATCAAATGCCTGTAAAGCTTCTAACAAGTCCTCTGACTCCATTGAGGCCACATCGTTTGGGTCCAAGAGCTCCTCAAATGTTCCTTTCACTGCTTGACAATATCCTCAGGGTCAGGATCAGGGTCAGGGTCAGTCCTGGGCGAAAGGGCTAGCACCCCGTTCCTGTCATCAAGCAGCTTGTCTAAAACCTCTCTCATACCAACCAAAGATGTTTTTCATGGCCTCACCAAACCTTTTCCCACACCTGAGTTTTAGCGTCCATGACCACCAAAGCCACAGTCCTTCTGGCCACTTGATCGCTGTTTGCCGATTCGGCAGTCCCTTCGGTATACCCTTCCCAAGGCCTCCTTCCTGTGCTTGACAACTTTCTATACCCATCTGTTCTTTTCAAGGCTTCAGTCAGGGTGAGGCTTCAAGAGGCACAGATGACTTTCAGAGCATAACTCCAACCAACCACTTCAGTTACAGTGTTTTTGAAAAGGCCTGTTTAGCCCCCATGTCTTCCATGGAGGTGGGCACTGAAGACTTGCAGAGGGCCTCAACAAGATGTCCCCAGTTCACCTTCATTACATGTTTGGGTTTACTTCTTCTAGGTCAAGTATTCATGGTTTTCATTGAATGATGTATCAAGAGATACAGACAAGGAAGGCTTTTTAAATACCTGACTCAGAGCAGCACTGGCTAACATTTATTGTGGGTGTAGTTTTACTTCTCATTTTGCCTCCAGGCACAGTCGTAGTTTAGACTTGTCTCACCTATAGATAGATTGTGTTGGCACATTATTTAGTTGATGTGTCTTTTGACAGATATACCCCCTGTCTGTCTTACCAGGCCACAGTACAGCTGTCTATAAGTGCCTTTCTCTGGCCTTAGTTTTCACTTTTTTCAGACTTTTAACAGGTTTTTAACAAAAGTCCATTATGGTATGACCCAAGATGACCGTCTTGCTTTCGTCATTGAAGCCCCTGCATTTTAAACTGTCACATTACTACTAAAACAAAAAAGAAAAACCACAAGCATGGTCCTTTACAAACAAGCTTTCCCATTCTGCTCATCTGGCAGGATAGCTTTTCCCCCTCTGTCTCTTTTCTGTCATTTGTCACCACATTAACGTCAGCTTCAGGGGCTCTGAGGGTGAATTTTACATGACAAAAAGATTCTCTGTGTGTGTGTGGTGGATATTATGTATTAAAAGGGACATTTTAAGGCTCTTTAGCGCGTCCCCCTCACATATGGTTTGACAGTCGGAGTGTGTGTGTCCTCTCTTTCTACTCCCCCCACTCCTACTTTTCATCCTTCCCTCTTCTCAGTCCCTTATCCCACCCCTCTGAATGCTGGTGTGATCCCGCCCCCCTTTATATCTGTGTCATTACTCCACCCGAGTGCGTGTGTGTGTGTGAGGATTTCTCTTTGTAGCGAGTCCAACTTGGCACTGATAGAGTCTCAGTTGGGAAAAGTGTGTGTTTAAATGTGTGTATTGTCACAGGTACAACTAGGACAGCAGGCAGGGAGGAACAAGGACTCGGTGAGATGAAAAATAAAAGTTTTGGAAATAAAACCGGCAGTGAATATTCATAAGGGAGATCCAGAACAAAAACAGGACACTGACATTTTTTGATGAATTCTTTTTGTACTTTTGTTTTCTTTTGACGTTCTGGCTTTTATAATGAAGTCTTCAACTCGGAAAACAAGTCCCGTAATGATGGGAGAAAAACACAAGTTTCAGCCTGTGTGTCCACCGCTCTGCACGGCGATTACATTCAATGAAAGGACGACCGTTTAAATGCTTTAATCCTGTTACAGTTTTAGGAGCGAGCGGAGGATTAAAGTCACACTTCCACAGTTCAGACGCAAGAAAGTGACGACGGATTCTGCTCAATGAGACAAGCTGATGGTCTGTTTGAAAGGATAACATGGGATTAAGTTGTTTTCTGGCATTTTTTTTGGTGTTTAAGTCAAACATTTCACTCCAAATAAGGGGAAATGTGACTTTATACTTTTTGTGCTATTTCAGAGGGAATTAATGTACATTTGACCAAAGGCTGAAACATTATAGACGTAGATCTAAACTGTCCACAGTTTTGTCACACTGGAGGTAACATTCAACACACACACAGGTCACAGCAGCACTTATATCATGTGTGGATGCTTCCATTATGCTGTTCATATTTATGTTGTTTTAGGAAATGAAGAAGTGGTTGACTGTGAACGATGCCATCAGTGTGCAGGATCGTACACTGGACACAGACACACAAACAACAGGAGTCTGTCCAAAATCAGGTCCAATAGGAAATGAGTTGTTTGTAATTAACAGCAGTGTTGATTGATCAGAGCATCCACACAACAACCGTCACCTCATATTTAATGAAACTGGACTTTACATTGTACACTATATATATTTCAAATAGTCAATTTCTATGTCCATGGCACAGTCCATATTTCCTTTGTCTGGTCAGTAGTTCATTTGATGTTTTATATCCAAATTAACAGCTATTATTACGCTAGACTGTACAAAGATTTAAAATTAAGTCAGTCAAACACATTCACACCTACAGGACATTTAGACAAGTGCTGCTCATGGGGGAATGTTGGGTCTTTTTAAATTAAAGAGTGCGGTCTAGACCTGCTCTATGTGAAAAGTGTTATGACCCCGGCTTTTGGGAGAACCTGGGCACAACCTGATTAAGAGTCCCCACTCTTCCCATCCCCAAGAATGTGCAGTCAAACCATGGTTGAAGTTCCAGAAAATAGCCATTTTATTCTTTACTTTGGATAGGAAAAACAAGTGCCCAAAACAAAAGACAAAAACTTCTAAACCTGGCCCTGATCTCACCTCACACAGAAAACAAGAGAAAACAAAAGACAAAAACTATGTGAAAATTGCCCTGAGATAACTTTTATGATTTGTCGCTACATGAATAAAAATGGATTGATTAACTGATGGACTCTAGGTGTAATGCTTGTTTCAGTGCTTTGACTTATTTTTTGTCCATCGAGCTGCCACTCTCGTCACCAGTGTTTCTATTGTCCTGGTGAACACCATTGAGTACCTAGACATCTTGTTGGCGTTACGGGTCCCAGGGGTTTGGGACCACAATAACAAATATGTGACTTGTATAAAGAAGGTAAAAGAGGAGCAATGAAGAAACGGTGCATCTCATTTCCTTTCCCTATTCAACAACTAGTAACAGTCATGTAAACCTTTGTTCTCTTCATTTCAGTTTTGCATATTTCAGCTTTACATAGTTCCCCATTTAAATGGTAAATGCACTGTGCTTGTGTAACCCGTTTCTAGACTTTTTGACCACTCAAAGTGCTTTTACACTACATGTCACATTCACACATTCATACACTGATAGCAGGAGCTACCACACTGCCAACCTGCTCATCAGGAGGAAACTAGCATTCACTCACACATTCGCACACCGTTGGCACAGCCATCGGGAGAAATCAAAGTTAAGTATCTTGCCCAAGGACACATCGACATGCGGACTGGAGGAGCCGGGAATCAAATAACTGATCTTCTGATTGGTGGAAAACCGCTCTACCTCCTGTAGCCGCCCCCATTTAAATCCCTCACATCACTATTTTACAGCCACAATAAAAACATACATTCTCTCTAGTTAGCTTCTGTTTCTGTGGTAATCACACTTTCATTATCATTTATATTAACTAAATTTACGTGGTTAGTAGCAGTTTGACCTGATTTATTTCTACATTTTTTAACTATGACGAATATCACAAAACCAACAAGAGCCAGCACAAACACTACTACACTTCCTACAAAATTTCTGTTTGTGTTTTGAGTTGTGGGGCTTGCAGTTGCAGGGTTCATAGTTGTGAAGTTCACAGCTGTGGGGCTTGCAGTTGCAGGGTTCATAGTTGTGGGGCTTGTAGTCAAGTTGTCTCCGTCTAAAGAGCAGACATAAAGAGAAACAGATTTGTCATCTAATGAAGGAAATTTGAAAGAAATCCATTTGTGTTGTCTCATTTTCTTAGATGGTTTGACTTTATTCCAGTTGTGCTCTCACTGGAAACCTCAGTTAGATATGAACTTCGATCCCTGACAAACACTGGATTCTCCAAACCCAGAGAATGAATGGCGAGCTTAGCTAGCATGTGTCAGTCAGGGAGACAATCTTATAATTAACATTATCATTAATGCTGGATGTGATTACATGCATCCATCTTGACTCAACAAGCAAACAATAACTGTCAGTATATAGTATATAGTATATAGTAGTCAACTATCACTTAATATTTACTGACACCTCTTTTCCATTATGAGAATTTAATAATCTGTGATGATCAAGGATTCTGAGCATGTTGCTTTAATGCTAATGCTTAAGTTCTTTCAGTTATTAATACTAATTCAATATTAATTTACAATATATCACTCAGCTATAGGACCAAACCCCTACTTTTACTGTAATACTTTAACTACGTCAAATACTTGTGCACTTTCACTTAGGTAGGATTTTTCAAAGCCAGACTTTTACTTATTACAAATATAATGTTACTAAAATAAAGGATCTGAATACTTATTCCAACCCTGCACCTGTATGAAACAACAAATATCTAGCAGAGCTGCATCATCATTTCAGGCCACCATCACATCCTGATACAAGAGAAATGCTCAAACTAACCTGGGTCTCGAGGAGGCATCAAGTTGACCATGCAGATTGGTTCCTTTTTGATACCATTGTCCATGTATTTTATTTCAATCCAGTATGTTGCATAGTCGGTGCGTCTCACATCCAGCATAATAAAAGACAGGCTGCTGCAATTCAACTGACAGCCCACCAGCTTCACTCGGTTCTTATAGGATGGATGCTGGTTGCCTGGATCCACATGCCCGTCCCGGAAGTAGAAGACATATTTGCCCCCCAGGTCAGGTCTGGTCCAGTTTACAGCGTCGATAGAGTAGTTGCCAGAAGCCTCGCAGTCCACGGTGACATCCTCTCCAAGAGGAGCTCTGATATCTTTTACATGGACTGAAACACACAGATTTAAAAATGGTTATCTGCACAGAATGTCACCGTACACTTTACCACCAGGGTTTGGTCATCAGGGTTTTGATAATTGATAACGCCATCGACTATTAACATTTGCTAAATTGTAACAGTTTTCATCTTTGTTCCAGACTGGCAGAGAAGCTAGGAGAGTATCCAGTAAGTGATGTGAGTGACGTGACATGGTGGCAACATTGAAAAATGAGACCCCCCCCCCCCCCCTCTTGCCAGCTCCTTTTTTAGGCTGATATTTCACATTAGCAAATCTACCTACAATATTTAACACCGAAACATGTTGGCTAGCAGGTTATTTGAATGTGGAGAAGGGTGAGTAGGTGGAGGAAGCTGGCCTTAATCCTACATGCCTGGATGCATGATCTAGTCAGCTTCCTGGGACAATCTACAGTCTGATAATCTGACAATTGTTCATTGTGTTCTGCTGCCTGTTGACACTGACATTAGCCGGCCTGCCACTAAGGATCAACACACTCTGCCTGCTACATGTGTTTGCATACTGCTATGTTAATGTATGGCATAGACACGGCCTGGCAGATATTTAGCCATTGTTTGCAATCATAAAGGGTTGCATCACTTTTAGGAACTGATTAGCAAAACCAGAAGTAAAGTTTATCGATGACTCCCTTAGAATTTAGAAAACAGCATCAAATTCCCTCTTAGTGTTTCCTGTTGAGCTGTGGTGGAAGTATAGTAACAAAAAGACTTTGGTATTAAAAACACTGTAACGTTGAAACATAGAAGATGAAGATTTGACTCATTTGGACGCTGAAGCTTCATATTAGCTTCAGATCAAATTTTTCTGCACAGGGTGAGGGCTGGATTTAGTCCTCCATCATTTCCATTGTTATGAAAATATTTTCTAAAAGGTCAGTATAAATAGGAGGAATGATGATTACAGCAAGAAAAACAAGTTCATGTGGGATGATGACTATTGTTGTAAGACAGTCTTTAAAAAGACAATAGAAACACACCGACAGTAAAGACCGTGACACACCTGTACTATATGGTCCTGTGGTTGTACTCTGTAGCATCCAGTCTTCTGACCAAGGAACAGCTGAAAGAGTGAACAGAGACAGAAGAAATATTAAAAATGACTTTATCCCTCTCATAAATGACAGACACACTGTAGGGCTGCCAGCTCAGTCAAGCATTTTTACTCTTATACAGCTTAGACAGAGCGATGCAGAAACAAAGCACAGCAGTACTGTAAATGAGTGGAAACCTGTATATTTCTCCATAGTAGTAGTCAGTTTTCTGGGTCGTATATGATGGTAAACTGATATACATGAGTGACACAGACTGTATCACATTAATTATAAGTACAACTATTATCTGACATTGTGTCGTGTTGTTTGTCTATCTGTGCGATGACACACCTGAATACAAACCGACGGTTGAAAAAAAAAAGACAATGAACAATGAATTTGTTGCTTTTTCCTTCAGTAAACTCAATTAATTACACATAACTTTCAGTAATTCCTCTTCTTTACAGAGACATATTACATACGAAAGACGCTGTTTTGTATTAATCTGTTTAAGTTAGTGGTTCAATTACGGACTGACTTCGACAAACAGGAACGTAGCTCACCTGTGTCGGCAACTGAATGAAAACACACCTGAATCATTTCACATTAATAATACTCACCTTCAATCAAACCCCACGACAAAATCACAAGAGCTACGAGCTTTAGTGTCTCCATGTCCCCGGTGCTGTCGTCCGTGTCACCGGAGACACAGCCGTAAACTCTTTTTCTGTACCTGTTCAACGAGTTTCATTGAAAAGAAGCGAAAGTTAGCCGGACGTTCCTCTACAGAGCCCCGCCTCCGCCATTCTGGGCTGAAAATGACGGAAATAGCATCAACAAGTTTAATAAAACACAAATTCTACTTTATCTCTACCAAAAAAGCTTTTGCTGAACAATGAAAAAACATAGTAAATATGTAATCTCAATGAGACACATGGTGTTATTTTCAAGCGAGATGAATGAATGAATGCCTTAATTGTCATTGCATGTTCACGTTTTATGGTCATGCCTAAAAAGAGCAGTACTTGTTATTTCTCTAGTTTTTGGAGGCACTGGAGAGGGTGTATGTCTTTTAGATATGCTTCTTGTTTCTTGTAGTAGGCTATGTGTGTTTTTATGGACTGATCTGAGTCTGAAATAAAGATTGAATTGAACATACAACGAGATTTGCTGTCTCTCATAAAATAAAAACTGTATCAATTTACTCTGCTCAAACACTCACATACTCACATAAAACAGAATAACTGTTAAATAAGGTAAAATATGATAAAGTGCTGCAAAAAAAGATAAAGTGTTTTAAAGAAAATGATAGACTGAAGTGCTAAATGTTCTGTCATTATAAATCTATTTAAAAAATAGCTGGAATATGCTACAAAAAACATTGCACACATCTGTCCAATGAGCGGCATGGTGTGATGCTCATACGGTGTTTGTGAATCGACTATTCATCCATATTCTGTCCCTTATCCAGGGCCGGGTTGCACTGGCATTAGGCCGAGCAGTTAGCTACAGTCTTCAGGATCCCAAGGTGTTCCCAGACCAGGAGAGATATGAAATACCTCCAGTGTGGTCTGGGTCTCCTCCCAGTTGGACGTACCTGGAGGTCCTCTAAAGGGGGGCGTCCAGGAGGATTCTGACCAGGAGCCCAAACCACCTCAGCTGGCTCCTTTTGATGTGAAGGAGCAGCGTCTCTACTCCTAGCCTCCCCTGGATGTCTGAACTCCTGACCCTATCTCTAAGGCTGAGCCCAGACACTCTCCAGAGGAAACTCATATTGGCTGCTTGTATCCACAATCTCATTCTTTCTGTCACTACTCAAAGCTGGTGAGCATAGGTGAGGATAACTTGGGACGTGGACTGATTAGTAAACTGAGAGCTTCACCTTCATGCTCGGGTGTTTGTTCACCAGGGCGCTCAACACCCGCATCACTGCTGATCCTGCACCCATCCACCTGTCAGTCCCAGCAATTTAGAGTAGAATAGAGTACAATAAGGTGAGAGCTTACTGTTTTTACTGACTGCTGGTTTGCAGCTACACTGTTGGTCTCTTTTCTCACCACATGTCTGTGGTTAAAGCAGAGAGAGAAACTGGCACACACGTCAGTACATAATCACGTCCTGTTTATTTGCTTTCAACTAAACCGCTTCACGTTTTTTACGAAAGAGTAATTCCATGTATAAAATCAATGTTTTAACATCACAATCAATTATTTCATATTGTATTATTACTCTATAGTGTACACACATTGCACATTCATATAACATTACATATTTACTATGGTACTAGTATCATTAGTTGACACATTGAGGTTTTCAGAGTGGCACAACTGCAATTGCATATAGTTTTATTAATGTCATCTCTCTCTTAATTAATATGTCTTTCTTTTTGTCACAGATGTGTTTTCCTTCACTAATCGAAGATGTCCAACCTTAAATGTCATAAAACTGTCATTTTGACCTTTAGGTTTTTGTTTCTGTCCGTCTTTACCTCAGGTTGTGGTTTGCTTTTTTGCAACTAAACAAAGAAAACTGTCTCGCAGTCGCCTGTGCAGAGGAAACCACGACACTGAGCTACAGACAGGATGGAGGAGGGTCTTTCTTCATGTGGCTACACTGACCGTTTTTCTTGACGTGACTACATTGACCTGAGTGTTTTTTAAGTGTTAGCATGGAGGAAACATCTTTACTGTTGCTGCTCTGTAAGTACAGTCTCTGTGTTTCTAATTTAATGATAACAACTAGACTTCTGTTATTTATCTTCACATTTTTCTCTTAATATCTTTCTCTTCCTGTTGTTTCTTAAAGGGGCGTTCCCCCAATTGTACTCATCAAACTTTCTTTACTGGTGATGGTTAGTCCTGCTCGTCCTGTGAAAACGTGTATAATGTCATAGTGATTGCGTTACAGCTCATGGCCTTCATCAGGATCATTCATAAAACACATTACAAGTAACATTATATAGGATATTTAACAGAAAAAACTCAATAAGGTGCAAAGAAATACAAAAAACAACCAGTAATGTAAATCCATATGCATCAGTCAATGGGTAATCCACCAAGGTGTGTTGGGTACATGGTCATATGACTTCAGGCCAATCAAATCTCTCATTTTTGTGATTTCTTTATGGTTTTTATGATGTATTATTGTTATATTTTTCCCACATTTAGCACATTTATATTTATATATAATAATCTGTATGAAGGGTTTTATGCTTGTATGTATGTATAAATGTATGTGTATATTTGTGCAAGCATGTAATCCAATATGGCATATCAAATAGACACAGTTTAGATCTTAGGTTGTATGTTTCTGGTTCATGGACTAAATATGTTGTCACCCATGTTATTAGTTGGATACGCCCCTTCGCCCCCCTGCCTTGCACACCCAACCCACCTTGGTGGATTACCAATTGACTGATGCATATCTGGATGCACATTATTGGTTATTTTTTGTATTTTTCTTACCGATTCAATTTTTTCCCTGCTTTTTTAAATACCCATTATCAGTGGTCTCCAACCCTGCTCCTGGAGAGCTACTACGCTGCATGTTTTAGGTTTTCTCCCCACTCTATTCATGAGAAATGTGGTTCGTACATCTATAAAAGACAGTTTGTTTCTTCATACCAAACATCCAGAGACCTCTCCCCTCCTTTCTGTGCTCATTAAAACCAACATCAGCTTGTCTGCTGTTTGTCACTTTCTTCTGATTTCTTGTTGAATGTCAAACCTCAAACCAACCTGAGTGTCATTTCCCTTCAGGTCTGAGCTCTCTGCTTTGCTGCACAACAAACCAAGGTTAGTAAACTTCTTCAACCACAATCACAAACCAGACCTCAACGCTCTACTATTGTCTGTCACCAGGCTTTATTATTCATGGCACTGAGTTTAGGATCAGCCTGGGTAATAATTAGTTCCTCTCCTCCCTCCAGTTCGTCTGACTATGATTCCCAGCAGCTCTCAGTTTTTTGAAGATGAATCGTTCTCTCTGCGCTGTGAGGAGGACGACGGCTCCACTGGATGGACGATGATGAGGACCTCAACGGAAGGGGAGATGGGTCAGTGTGGAGTTGACTGGGGAAGATCAGCTGGTTCTTTCTGTAACATCAGTCTAACAGCACCCTGGGATACTGGAGTTTACTGGTGTGAGTCCAGAGGGGGAGCAACCAGTAACAGCATCAGCATCACTGTCAGTGGTAAGATCAGACTGTGGAGTTAGTATTGATGAAGCTGAGTGTAAATGATGAAATGCTGTAATTTGTCTCTGTGTTCAGATGGACCAGTGATTCTGCAGAGTCCTGTCCTCCCTGTGATGGAGGGAGATGATGTCACTCTGCACTGTAAAATACGGGTCTCCAACCTCTCAGCTGATTTCTTTAAAGATGGCTCCCTCATCAGGTCTGAGTCTGAAAGTCACATGACCATCCACCATGTTTCCAAGTCTGATGAAGGCCTCTACAACTGCAACAACAGCATTTTTGGAGAGTCTCCAACTAGCTGGATCTCTGTCACAGGTGAGGAAGTCAACTTTGATTTCACCACTTATTTCGTCCACATGTTAAGGTGTAAATGAACAAGCCCAGCCCTCCTGTATCTGCAGCCCCACCTGTCTCACCAACCCTCCAGCTTGTGTTCACACTGATCCGCCACCTAGTGGTCTTCTGTCCGTACTTCATCTCCACTCTCCTCATGGTGTCTATATATCGACACAGATCCACAGGTAACACTCTGAATCATTCACTCAGCTTACAGACACTCAGAAACAATCAATCAATCAATCAATCAATCAATCAACCAACCAACCAACCAACCAACCAACCTATCTATCTATCTATCTATCTATCTATCATGTATTACCCAGTATCTCCACTAGTGAACACAATTACAGTTATTCAGCTTAAACCTTTTTTATTTCTAACTTTTCACATAACAGGAAACAACCTTTCCGTCTTCATGACAACAGCCCTGCCTGACCAAGCTGCAGGTAGATTGGCTGAGGACTATGATGACGTTGTGGAAGTCACCACCGAGCATCAGTTCTGAGCTGAACTCGTCAGACACAGTAGAGCTGAAAAAAATGTATCTTCTGTCAACATCAGTCTTTGTAACTCTGAATATTTTCTTTACTTTATGTCTGACCTGCACCGGAGTGACTGCAGGGTCATTGGGCCAGATGCAAGAAATCTTAAATCAACCCATTCACCAATTTTCTCGTTTAGGATTTTCTCTTAGATACGAAGAAAATTGGTGGTACAGTCCTGTCACATACAACCATGTCGTTCTCCAAAGCAATAAAACATGACTTGTTGACTAATGGCAGTGTGTGAACTATATCATGTCTTTTGGCGGGGCTTCATTATAACATACTATCTTGTAATTCTTTTGTGACAATTCTCATTAAATAAACTCAACCATTAAATCAATGAAACAAACAAGTTTGAATAAATATAGTTTATTATTTTAATATATGTATATATATACAAATATATGTCTCACACACTTGATCTTGTCGCTCTCTCTCTCTCTCACACACACTCACTGCTTGAGTTTTTTGTAATGAACAGCAGCGTTGCTCGATCAGAGCATCCACATCATATGCAATGTCTTTTACATCAGCTGAACACTGTTTTGATCACTTATTGCTCACTACTTTTCATGAAACTAGACTTTACATTGTACACTGCATTCAACCTTCACTCTTATAAAATGTATCAACTTGGCACATTTCATTGTTGGTCACATTCACATATTTCATACAGTCCATTTCTTTGTCCGCATCACAGTCCATATTTCCTTCGTCCGGTCAGGAGTTCATTTGATGTTTTATATCCCATTTCACAGCTATTATGCTTCAGACTGTACATAGATCTAAAATTCAGTCAAACACATTCACACCAACATGATATTCATGAAATGTAAATTCCATACAGGAGGAGGCAGCTGTGTGTGCAATTCAAAATAAAATAATGAGCCCAACATTGTCACAGTGTACATTTCATATAAAATTCACATACATTCATACATACATACATTTAGCTTCGTTCTGGTAAACTTTGGCTGCTCAAAAACTAAAAACTTTCAGTGATAAAGGCCTTTCCTTTTTCTAAGAACCAATAATACTGAATACCGCTTCCTGCTGGATTTGATTTCTTTCCACACTGTCTGATGCAGATGTAGACAACACCCACCACAGGCAAAAGCAAAACAAAACATGCAAAATATACATTTTTGTCTCCAGTTTTATCGTTTCCATTGATGTCATCTGAAAAACAGAAAAGAAGAAGGTCAGAAGGAAATCCATTTGTGCTGTTTTTTTATTACATTTGACTTTTTCTCAGTTGTGCTCTCACTGGATACTTCAGTTAGATATGACCTTTGATCCCTGACACACACCAGATTCTCCAAATCCTGAGAATAAATGGGGAGCTAAGACTAGATGTGTCAGTTAGGGATAATGATAAACACTCTTATTAACCATGGGTGACAGAGACATTGAAAATCTGGATGGGACAACTTTGAGAGAGGGGCGGTGGGCATGCAATAAATGTCTGATGCCAGACTCGAACCGCTGATCTTGCAATTACAAGTCATGCCCCCCAAAACCACTGGGCTACCCTTAACACAGCTAACAGAACAGCAAGGGTGTATCGAGACTGACGGATGATCAAAATACGAACATTTAGTTAAATGGGATGTTTTGATTTTAAGTGAGCCAATGATTTCCTGAACACCTTGCTGTGTGTGATCCATTTGAACTCAGCTACATCTGAGCATCAATTACAAACAAGCATCATTAGCTCTCATGTGTGTACAGCAGGGAAAACATGGAATTGAACTTCATTGATTTGGTCATTCTCTCAACAAGTGGGATGGATTTGATAATGAAGCACTGATACAGTGATCTGAAAACAAGGCTGAGGTACTGATTATAGACCTTTTTTGGGGCATTACTGGACAGTTGGTGGCTGGACTTGAACCAGGGATGTTCTGGGTATGTAGCAATTGTTGTTACCACTCGACTCAACATTTAAAAGTGGGTAGGACTTGCCCCACCCTCATATAATGTCTGTGACGACCATTAACACTAGAGAATAGCACATGATGTGATGACATGCATGTTTTTCAGGCCACCATCACATTCTGATACAAAATAAATGATCAAACTAACCTGGAGTGGTCATCAAGTGGACGATGCAGACGGATATATCTTTGGTTTCACCTTCGATGTTTTGCATCTGGTAGGCTGTGTATGTTCCACTGTCGGTGGTCCTCACATTGTTTAGAACAACAGAGAGGTTACCACGATTAAACTGACTGCTCTGCATCTCTGTCCGGTTTTTAAAAGATGAATGCTGGTTTTCTGTTTCCATGTGCCCGTGCAGAAAAAGGACAACATATTCCTCTCCCAGGTCTGTTCTGGTCCACTTTGCACCAAGGAGTGTGTTGTTTGCTGGGACCTGACAAGGCAACGTCACATTCTCTCCAGGACGAGCAGAGACATTTTCTTCATGGACTGAAACACAGAGATATAAGAATGGTTAGAGTCTGCAGGATGTCACCATAGCTGTGTGAATTCATCGGACTGTTCAGAATTGTTTGTTACATGTTTTTGGTCATTAATTACTATTGAAGTAGAGTAATAAAGTCCAGTTAAGTCTACAAAATAATCTATGCCCACCACTACTTCCAACATGTTGTCTGGGGCCAAAAACTTCCTTTGGATGTAATTACAAAATGTACCTATCATTTTTCCCACAGTATAGTCAGATCAAAGTGTCAAACATCTGTTATAAGGCAGCAGAACACATTTATTCTGTTAAAAAAAGAGAGAGCTGAGAGAACTTTAAACAAAAGGACAAAATAGAAAAAGACCAAAAGTTTACATGATTACACAGAACATTTGTTTGCAAGTTATACGTTTTATTTTTGAGATGCCTTTTTTTTTTGCTTGGATGATTTTTTTTCTCTCTCAGATTATTATTTTAAGTTTGATGTTTAAAAAGTTTTGATTGATCAATCTGACACAAATCTGATTCCATAGTAATCCATCTGAGACCTTGACTCACCTGCATACGGTGCTGTGGTCGTACTCCGCTCTGACACAGGAGCAGCTGAAAGAGTGAACAGAGACAGAAGTTAAAAAACAACATTATCCCCTTCATAAATGACATCACTATGGTAGGTCTGTCTGGCCTAAAATTTAAAAAAGGACTGTTTTCAAACATTTATTGACACTTCATGGGTGTCTTACACATTCTGTCAGCTCAGAGGCGGTGCAGCCGGTCAGTCCCCGAACAACCAACCACACCGGGCCACAGAGGAGTAGGTTGCACCTCCGGCTACTTCAACCTGAGTCCAGCTGACCATGCCTGCCCCCCCCCCCTCTCTCTCTCTCTCTCTCTCAAGCCCTTAGTTTCCTAAAGCATTTAAAATGTGTCTTTCTGCTGTCTATGTATGAGGACACATCCGAATAAAAGAGCTCCACCCAACCTTTAGAAAACATAATGCTGAATCATTTTATAGTTTTTTATTTGTTTTTACTAGGGTTGCTAAGGGGATCTAATGCCCTGCCGTTGCTACGGCGATATCTGCTCTGGGCTTTGCCCCGAGGCACTCCTTTCCAGCTTTACTGCTGGAATGGAGTCCTTCGGGTCACTAACTATACATTAACCACAGCGTCACACCTTAAAACATCTTTATTTTCACTCCCTAAAGATCCTCATGTGTGAGGGCAGCAGTGGAAAATACTAAACTAAACAAACTGTGAAAGCACATCATTGTTCATCAAGGGTGGAGATAATCGTTCATTAATCGTAATCGAGATTAAAAGTTCAATTAACCGTGATAATAACGGCCCAGCCCTAGCTTTTACTACTTTCACTGCGGTTAGCTACAATAACAGCTACAGCTAGCCGGCATTTAGCCGCATTGAGCTGTGTTCACGTGTTATATTCATGTCTGTTTTAGCCTCAAATAATGTTCCTTTAATATATATCAAAGTTGTGTTTTTTGTAGCAACACCTCCACGGTATGGTTATGGTTATGAGCATCAGAGACATCTGGTTTGAGCTGTTAAATTTGGTTAGCTTAGCGGCTAGCTGCTAGCTTACTGAAGCTACGCCGGTGTCATGGCCAGTGTTTGTCCCTCTGATGCGGCTTCCCCTCACCGTAGCCGCGCTCACCTGAGTCTGCAGCTAAGTGAAAACACACCTCAATAATTTAAACATTAATAATACTCACCGTGACACACTATGAAGAGCGACAGGAGAATAAGCTTGTCCATTGTCCGTCCGTCTCTTCTGGAATCTGGAATCATCTGGAAGCTTCCTTCCTACCTGGGGAGGTGTTTACCTGAGGAAGATTACGTCGACGCCCACCCAGATTGACAGGTGGTCCATCCAATCGATTCATAAAAATAATAGCCTCAGTTAGGTTTTATTATAATGTTGGTATTTTTATTGCTTTATGTTTGTTCATTTAGTGAACATATTTGTAGAACTAAATCCATTATTAACCTTCATTTTAAGAACGGGGGTCTGAGATTTTATTTTGAAGGGCTGATTCTGTAACGCACTGAAAACTGTTGAATCAGAAACGTTAGTATCGGAGGCTTAGCTAAAAGAAATGCCATTTGAGCCTGAGCGTTTTCTTGCTTAGCAAAGTTCTGTCTGATAAGGGCATGATGGAGGCTTTTTATATTGTTTGTTCTTGTGCGTTTTTGTTTCTTTAATAAAAGAGACCCATCCAGGTATTCCCAGGCTGAGTTTCAAAGTTACAAACTTCCTCCCATCAACTGCCATAACTCTCCGAGGAATATGCTACAAAAATTAGGGCACACATTTGCTCAGTGAGTCACAGTGTGATGTTCATATAACGTTTGTGGAGTCCAATAAAGTGAGCACTCACCACACTGGTCTTTACTGACTGCTGGTGTGCAGCTACACACAGTGTTCGTGTCTCTTTTCTCACCACATTTCAGTGGTTAAAGCAGAGAGAAACTGTCACACATGTTAGTATAAAATCACCTTCTGTTCACTTCCTTTCAACTAAACTGCTTAACATACAGCATTTTTCTACAGAAGAGTCATTTCATTTATGAAATCAATGTTTTAACATCATAATCAATCATTTCATTGTACTTTATAGTATTGTGTTATTATTGTATAGTGTATGTATATTACATGTACTGCATATTTATACACCATACTTTACAATGGTATTATATATTGTACTTATGCTACATGTGCTGCTTTAAAGTTTGTGAACCATTTAGAATTTGCTCTATTTCTGCAATAAATATGACATAAAACATGATCAGATTCCCATCCAAGTCCAAAAACTAGGTAAAGAGACATCACTTAAACAAATGAATCAAAAACTGTTTGGATATTTATTGAAAAATTATCAAATTTGACACATTTGTGCATGGAAAAAGTGTGTGAACCTCTAGGATTATCAATTCATTTGTAGGAGAAATTAGAGGTGGGTGTTCCAATCAAGTGTGAGTCTGGGAGGCCCAGTTTTATTTAAATAAGAGAAATCTGGGTCTTCACTATAGAAATCTGAACACCACAACACAGGTTGTGCAGGGCTGATAAACAGTTACCATAAATATTTTGTTGAAGTTATTGCTGTGAAAGGGGGTCACACCAGTTATTGAAAGCAAGGGTTCACATACGTTTCCCCTCAGTGATCAATGGAGTCTGACCCATAAAACTCTGTCATTTAACTTATAGGTTGCTTTATTGTGATTAAACAAAGAAAACCGTCTCTCAGTTGTCCTTGCAGAGGAAACCACAACACTGAACCACAGACACAGGATGGAGGAGGGGTTTTCTTGATGTGACTACACTGATCAGAGTTTTATATGTCAAGTGTTAGCATGGAGGAAACATCTCTATTGTTTCTGCTCTGTAAGTAAAGTCTTTATGTTTCTGATTTAATGACAACAACTAGAATCTTGTTATTTATCTCATTTTTACTTCACGTCAAGTCTGTGGTTTTTAGTTCTCACAACGTTTTTAAAAGAAAGTTCCCATGACATATTTTACTCAGTTATTTTCTTCTCCTTGTTTAAAAAAGTTTTGAAATAGTCTCCAAATAAGCTTGAGGTCTTTGGATACTGTGGACTAATTTAAAAACCATCTGTTCAGACAGGGCATTTAGGTAGTTTGTGGTTTTTCATGTTTTAACTTGACACCTCCGTCTCTTCCCTTTGTATGTTTTATCAGGTGTTTTTATTTCTATTTATCTCAGTTTTATATGATTGATTGATTTATTTTGTATGTGAAGCATGCTGTGACAGTTGTTTGTGAAAGGTTCAATTTACTTACTTCTGAAAGGGGCTTTCCACCAATTTTACCTCATCAAATTCACTGAACCGGTGATGGTTAGTCCTACCGGGCAGAGAGGCTCTTATGATGCGCTCCTTTTAGCTCAGAAGTTAGAAAGAAGTGGGAGCCGGGAACGATGTCACGCTGTCAAAGTCAGAAAACCAGTTGTACAGGATATTACAATAACGTTCACACTGTTGATGCACAGGACAGCTGTCATAGAATTTGAGATCAGGGCTGGTGAGGGTCGTCTGACTTTCCGAGTTGGAAATCAGATGTCAGGAGGCGTTCCAGTTGAAATTCCTTACTGGGAAATTCTGACTTCCGAGTACCACGAGAACACACCAATTATGGAAGATGCTCTCCAGTTGCATTATGGGAAATGTAGTTGATACAACCATAAGTTGGCATAGCTGTTGAAGGGTAAAGATTCACTTTCCTCTGCAGCAGTAAAACCAAACCAACATCAGTGTGTCTGCTATTTGTCACTTCCCTCTGATTTCTTTGAAAGGTGAAACCTCAAACCAACATGAGTGTCATTTCCCTTTCAGGTCTGAGCTCTTTGCTGTGCTGCACAACAAACCAAGGTTAGTAAACTTCTTCTATCACAAACCAGACTGATTTGAAGCCTCTCCCCCTGTCTGTCACCAGGCTTTATTATTCAAAGCAGCGTGAATGTTACATTGCAATACTGATAATTAAAGCTAGTCAAACTAACAGTAAGTCACTGAGTTTAGGATCAGCCTGGGTAATAATTAGTTCCTATCCTCCCTCCAGCTCGTCTGACTATGACTCCCAGCAGCTCTCAGTTTTTTGAATATAAATCGTTCTCTCTGCGCTGTGAGGAGGACGACGGCTCCACTGGATGGACAATGATGAGGAACACCAAAAAACGACAGAGGACTAAGTGTGGAGTTGACTGGGGAAGTTCAGCTGGTTCCTTCTGTAACAACACTGTAACATTCCGCTGGGATACTGGAGTTTACTGGTGTGAGTCCAGAGAAGGAGCAACCAGTAACAGCATCAACATCACTGTCACAGGTTAGTAAGTATTAGTAAGATGTGATGTATGTGTCATACATGTGTAAATATGAGTTACTAAGATAAGAGGTACTTTATTAATCCCCTAGTGGGGAAAGGGTTACCCTAACGCAAAGACAGACAACATACTGGAAGGAAACATACAAGACTCAGGTAGTGAAAGATAAGTGCAAGGCACCACATCAACATCAAACCAGTCTGTATACTGACCTCACTGCACCAGGTACAAGGACCTTCTAAATATTTCTGAAGAGCACCTTGGCATCACTAGTCTGGCACTAAAGGAGCTCTTCAGCTCACCAAAAGCACTGTACAATGGCTGGTCATCATCATTAGTGTCATACCTCCTCCTTTCTTTTTAGAATGAATGAGAAGTTCCTTAGTCTTATTTAGATGAAAAATTAAGAGGTTTTCATTGCACCACTTGACAAAGCTGCCTGTTTCTTCTAAGTAGTATTGATGAAGCTGAGTGTAAATGATGAAATGTTGTAATTTGTCTCTGTGTTGAGGTGGACCAGTGATCCTGCAGAGTCCTGTCCTCCCTGTGATGGATGGAGATGATGTCACTCTGCACTGTAAAACAAAGACCTCCAACCTCCCAGCTGATTTCTATAAGGATGGCTCCCTCATCAGGACTGAGCCTGCAGGTCACATGACCATCCACCATGTTTCCAAGTCTGATGAAGGCCTCTACAAGTGTGACATCAGCAGTCATGGAGAGTCTCCATCCACCTGGATCATTGTCACAGGTGAGGAAGTTACCTTTGATTTCACCACTTATTTTATCCACGTTCACCTGACCAGGTGGGATTCTCTCTACAGAAAAACCTGCAACCACAGCCCCGCCCCCTGCATCAACGACCTCATCCCTCATATCAGCAACCCCACCTCCTGCATATGAAGCCCCGCCCTCCGACTCTGCAGCCCTGCCTGTCTCACCAACCCTCCAGCTTGTGTTCACACTGATCCGCCACTTAGTAGTGGTCTGTCCGTACTTCATCTCCACTCTCCTCATGGTGTCTTTATATCGACACAGATCCACAGGTAACACCTTACAGACACTCAGTAACTATCAATCAATCAATCAATCAATCAATCATGTATTACCCAGTATTTCCACTAGTGAACACAATTACAGTTATTCAGCTTAAACCTTTTTTATCTATAACTTTTCACACAACAGGAAACAACTTTTCCGTCTCCATGACAACACCCCTGCCTGACCAAGCTGCAGGTAGACTGGCCGAGGACTATGATGTGGAAGTCACCACCGAGCATCAGTTCTGAGCTGAACTCGTCCTAGACAGTAGAGCTGAAAAAAATTTATTTTCTGTCAACATCAGTCTTTGTAACTCTGAATATTTTCTTTGCTTTGACGTTATGTCTGAGCTGTGCCAGAATGACTACAGAGTCAATGGACCAGAAATCTTAAATTGACGCATTCACCAATTTTCTCGAGTTTAGGATTTTCTCTTAGGTACAAACAGAATTGGTGGTACAGTCCTATCGTGCCTGTCAGGTACAACCATGTCGTTCTCCAAAGCAATAAAACATGACTTGTTGACTAATGGCAGTGTGTGAACTATATCATGTCTTTTGGGGGAGCTTCATTATAACATACTTTCTTGTAATTCTTTTGTGACAATTCCCATTAAATAAACTCTGCTGCTCGACTCAACGATCCAGAACAACCATCAAATCACTGAAACAAACACAAGTATAAACAAATATAGTTTACTTTACTTAAAAATCTTTTCACAAAATATTAACAAAATACTCATTTACATTAAACACACACATTTGATCGACCTGCAGTCAGCTTTAGTCACATGATGACGGTTTGTCTTGTTGTCACAGTGTAGGTAACATTCAACACACACACACAGTCACAGCAGCACTTATATCTGGATGCTCCCATCCTCTTTATACTTCTGTTGTTTTCTGCTCATTTTAAAAACACTGACTGTAAACTCAAGTGAGATGTAAAAGTTGATTGAGAACACAACTCATCCACTGGAAACAACAACAGGAGTCTTTGCTCGTGTCCAATAGAAAATGAACAAAGGTGAGCTTCACTTTTTAAGATTTAAAAGAAGCTTTATCAGTAACTGTGATCTTGGAGTGACCAGCAGGGCTCCAGCTGCAGATCGTAGGGGTCGAGGGAGGGGGGAACATACCACGTAAACAATTCTGAACGGTAACTCGGAGCAAGACCATGTAACACCTTTAAAGTCAGTAATAACATTTTTAAATCAACGTGAAAGCTCACTAAGAGCCAGTCTATGGAGACAAGCACAGGAGTAATGTGTTCATACTTTTTTTGTCCCTGTATTGAGACGAGTGGTTGCCCTGACGACATCCTGAATAACATGCAGTAGTTACAGTAGTCAAGCTGAGAACAGACTTTTTGAAGATCAGCAAAGGATTAAAAAAAAGACCTGATTTTAGAAATGATCTTCAACTGGTAAAGACAACACTTATTATTGACCCGATTATCAAAATGAAGGTTAGCATCAAATATTAACCCCTTCCTTGCAGCCAGTGTAACGTTGTTGAACAGCTCACCAAGGTAATGATGTTCAAAGGATATAAGAGGACATGACATTCAGAGAAGATGTAAACGGTGAAGACGTAAATGTGCAAATCAAAAAAAAGAAAAAAAGCCCAACCTTAAAATATATTACAAATCTTCTATCTTACAACATTGACAAAAATACTTCATTAAAACCTTTTAAAAAAATCAATTATCAATATATTACGGAGGTCGTGGACAGTTGCGTCATCATGTTTCTACAGTAACCCAAAATGGGCAAACACTGACTCTAAACAAGACATTTTGCTTTGTTTGCTTTGTTTGCAGCAACCATAAGTTCTTCTACACAGTTGGAAGTTGAGGGAGGAAACTCTACTTAGGATGCTCGTTTCAGTGCTTTGGATTTAACCTCACAGGATCATGGCAGCCTGTGTGCTGATCCGGCCTCACAGGATCTATCCTGTGAGGCCGCTCTCATCACTGGTGTTTCTATAGTGTTTTCAGTGGTGAACGCCGTTTGGTATCTGGACATCTTGGTCTTCTGCTTGATAAGCAACAGATTTATCTGATTGCTTCCTACATTTTTTTAACTAGATTAACACAGATTACAGTAACCGGCACAATACAAAACAAACCCAAAAATCCAAAATATCCATATTTGACCCTAGGCACGTTGTCTACAGTTGGATGGACTCCAATGAAGCGGATTTCAGTCACGTTGTCTTCAGGCTTCTTGTCTCCAGCCGAGGCGTCTAAAGAGCAGAAAACGGATTTGTCAGCTAATGGCGTTCTGTAAATTTCAAGAATCTACTTTTGTGTCGTTTTTTAAGAACTTTTGACTTTTTTCCAGTTGTGCTCTCACTGGAAACCTCAGTTAGATTCATCAGATTTGATTTACACGCTGATGCTTCAGTATTAATATCTATTCAATTCAATATTAATTAATAATGTATCAGTCAGAAGGAACAAACCACTACTTTTACTGTAATAGTTTCACTACATCAAGCGCATAACACCCATGTACTTTAGTTAAATCAGATTTTTCATGCAGGACTTTTACTTCTAATATAATGTCGATCTGAATACTTAATACCAACCCTGCATCTGTATGAAACATCAACAGATATCTATTAGAGATGTTTCCACTCTTCATACTGTATACAGCCAATAAAACATAGTTATGTCTGTGTGATGTTTTAAAGAATAAAGACATTATGTGTGTACATTTTTTAATGCCACTGATACAAAAGAAATGATCAAACTAACCTGGAGCGGTCATCAAGTTGATGATGCAGATGAGTTGAGTTTCCGTTCCGGAGTTTCTTTTGATTTTCATAAAGGCTTTGTATGTTCCGTTGTCGGTGGTCCTCACATTGTTTAGAACAACAGACAGGTCACCATGATTAATCTGACTGGTCTGCATCTCTGTCCGGTTTTTAAAAGATGGATGCTGGTTGCCTGGATCCATGTGCCCGTCCCGCCAAAAGGCGACATATTTGTTCCCCAGGTCAGTTCTGATCCACTTTACACCAATGACGGGGATGTTGTGAGGAGCCTGGCAGCGCACAACGACATTCTGTCCAAGAGGAAGTGAGATATTTTCTACGTGGACTGAAACACAGAGATTTAAGAACAGTTAGAGTCTGCACAGGATGTCACCGTACACTTTATCATCATGGTCATCTGGGTTTCACCAACTTATAACGCCATCGACTATAAACACCTTTATAATTATAGTTTATTTTATTTGATCATAACTGTAGCATCTGTCGCCCAAGTAAGTACTGATATTTTAGAGACTGTAACTCACCTATCGCTTTTTGCTGCTTCCCGTCTTTTGGCAGAAGAACAGCTGAAAGAGTGAACAGAAACCAATTTTATATCCCCTTCAGAAACACTGTAAGACCACTCAGTCAAACGTATCATTTAGCTGTGACAGTTGACACACAGAGCAACAACAATCTCTTCTTCTGTACTTAATATCTGGAGTGAATAACGTTCACCATCTTAGCTCCGTAGCAGAAGGGAAGGGACCACTCTCGCATATAAACCATCAGTAGGTTTATTGGGTTAATTTAACAGTCTGTAATGATTTTGTACCACGTAAATCATCATATTCGATAAATGTGCATCGGCCATGTTTGATTTAGGACACTAACCTGTCGAAATTTTAGCACGATTTTCAGACACAGTATAATTTCCTTTTCGATAAAGCTTAGGATAATTGGGGCCAGCCATGCTTGTCCTGGACCAGCTCCTAGCAGGGACGGACTGGGACTAAAACACAACTCTGGACTTTCTCCCTAATGGCGCACCACCCGGCCGCGTACCAACAGTCACTAGAAGGGTTTCCTGATATCTCCTCACAATATTACAAAATAAACAAATGATTGAAACGATAAGTTGTAGGCTATAATAAATTATAATATATGTGTTATTTTGTCTAAAAGAATTTGCCTGGTTTATCCTACTTAATAACTTAATGCCATATTACAGCTTTGTTTCATATTAAGGCCGTCAAATGATAAAACATGTATATATTAATTGTACAATTCTGCTGTGATTAATTACTATCAATTTCTTCCTTATATTAATGAAACTGTAGCCTATAAACAAACGCCAGGCTTGTAGACTCGTGTCAGCTCATAGCCCACCACACAAATAACTTGTCCTGGTTTATGCTGCTATAGGCTTAGACTGCCGGGGGACTCCCATGATGCACTGAGCTCCTCTCTCCTCCTTCCTCCCTCTCTCTATCCATCCATCTATATCCATTAACATTCAAGTACTATTAATGCATTCACTAACTTAAGTTCTCTGTGCTTTCTCGTCTCACAGGTAACCTGAAGTAGTAGATGATAGATTCCCTTCCGGTGTTACGGATTATCTGGTGACCGTGTTAACTGGTGACTTTCTCATATTTTCAAGATACTGAACACAATTAAACCTATATAAATGGTTAAAATAATTTAGATATTGAACGCAGATGAGCTTGTATTAAAACAAATCAAAGGAATTAAACTAGAATTAGGTTAGAAACGTATCGTTTTTGTCTTTTATGCAAGAGGAACATTATCAATATTTCCTCCACAGTCGGCATGTTTGATTTTGAGTTTGTTTTTGTCATAAACTTTTGACTCTGTGCTGCCCCCTGGTGGATGCATGGACGTAATTTTTTGAGGGGACAGGGGGGACATGTCCCCTGCACTTTTTCAAAAGGCAGTTTTGGTCCCAATTGGCAACACTGATAGCCCCCGCCACCTCAGTACTCGAGCCAGTTGTGTCCCCCCCACCTCTGAAATCAAAATTCCGTCCATGGGTGGATGTATTGTTTAACATCCATGCCAACGTAAAGGACGCATGGAAGTATGTGAGCAGTGACGGTAATATCGTTTGAAAAGGACGGATATATTTTCGTACGTACGTTGAGCATAATTTGGCCTGTATCGTTAACATTTTTATGGCGGAGGACCCTTTAGGCCCCTTGTTTTGCCCCCCCAAACCAAAGTTACACCTTTCAAAGTAGCGATAAACGAAGTGAAACCATGAAAACCATCTTCCTTCCGAGTTATTATTCTTTCATTGTTCATTTTCCAGCAGTAGACCTACAATAATAAAACAGTTTGGAGTCAAAATATCTGAAGGAAATTATGGCGGGTAGCTTTTCAAACGTCGTCTGTGCGCGCAAGGAGCGGGTTCACGTGCTGTTTTATGACTGTTTTCATCAAAATGATGTTTTCAGTAGACACATCCACGGTTAGCGTTTGGTTTCACTTTGTGGCTCCGTGTTAAAGGGACTGAAACAGGAGAAAGGAAACAGACTTTAACTCACCTGAGTCTGCAGCTAAAAGCGGAAACACACCTGAATTATTTTATTTTAACAGTTTATTTATTTATACTCACCTTCACACAAACTCCTCAAACACACGATCACAAGGAGAAGCAGCTTTAGGATGTCCATACAGATGTTCATAGTCTGGCTGTTGTGTCAAATGAGTTGTTTTTTTCTTGCTTACTTCCTCATCGTCACCTGGCCAGGTGCGTTCAAGTGAAATAGGAAATAACTATATCAAATGGAAAAGCTCTCACCTGCATATCACATGGACATGAAAATGAACATTACATCAATTAAAGATATGTTTTAGGATGTACATAAAGTATACTTTCAATAATATTGTGTGTCTAATATGGTTTTTCCATTTAAAAAAATACTGGATCTTTCAGTCCACAAACCAACAGGTGACATTATTTTTTACAGTCACAACATTTTATGATCACAACAAAAACTAATTCTGAAAGTTAGAAGTCTTGTCAACATTTTACAGTTCAAACAGGATCTGTAGTTGAATGTACTGAATGTCCGAACAGCTGAGTTTCAAAGCTACAAAAGGATTTAGCTGAGTCGGATCAGCCATTATACATCTGTAATCAAATAGCAGGAATATACAACAAAACACAGCACACATCTGTTCAGTGAGTCACAGTTTGATGTTCATATGAAGTTTGTGGAGAACAAATAAAATGAGAGCTCACCACACTGGTCTGGTCAAAACCAAACATCACAGCATGATACAATACAGCCAAGCAGGGTGTGGTATACTCTTTAGTCTCTAGTACTTTATTCTAGTTTATCAGCATAAATCAGACACAGAGAGGTGGAGCTGTTGAGCTGTTACCATCACCTCCAGCTTCTTCTGCCGGCTTGTCCTGCGTTGTCATCCAGATGTTAACAGATCAGTGCTGACAGCAGACCGACAGCAGGTGTAACATCAGCGGTAGACGACGCCTCTGACTCTGGTCTTCAGTCGACTGACCTGGATTTTCTTTTTAACATCACCGTACGCTGACTACCAGATAAATGAATAATGTCGATTCAGTGCACACTGAGTGAATATTATAGTGTCATGTTGTTTTCAGGTGACCTCATGTCCCATTGAGGAAAACTAAGCTGCTCTCTAGTTCACATCCTGTCTAATGGATTATGTCCCGTTCATTACTTTAAATACATTTTGAAATGTAATATATGAATTCCACTCCTAAATCCATAATCATGACATTACTCAGAAGGCTATTTAACAATTTAGGTAGATATACATTGACAATTGAAACAATGATATAATTCAAGCTTATAATGTACAGTAAATGCTAGCAACTGAAAATACAAAGCGGCTGGTCCACACTTTACTTTACAACAACCCAAACTGATTATTTATTTTACTTTTATTCATGTAATTGAAATATTGGTGATCGAGGTTATGAGTTGGCTCCTCTAGTGAGATGTTTTTGGCATCTGATTCATGTCAAATCTATTTTTAATTCTGTGACATTGTGCTGAACAGCTGAGACATCGTTCACAGCACGGCTCATTTTTCCTCATTCTTTGTCTTTTTCTGGACCTTTAACTCCAACAACACTAAATAATAACCTGTGTGTCTGCTGATCGGTTTCTGAGAGCTCTTAAAGTAGCTTTGGTGCTATTTTCATGAACAGAGCTTCTCTACGACCTGCTGGACGCCTGAATCTGACTACTCAGGAAATAGTACGAGAAATTTAAGATAAGGTTACGAGAATGTTCTTGCATCAGGCTCAGTAACTAGTCGACATCATCACATGTACAAATGGGTGACTAATTAAAGAATAAAGCTGAATAAATGAATAGAAAGCTGTTTAAAGGCAACCATATACTCACCCTGATGAGAGCCTTAATGACTCAAAAGTGTAGGTATGTTCCTTCTACAGTATGTTAATGAGTTTAATAATGTGTAGCTTTTTAAATGTGCTATATAGATAAAAGTGACTTAACTAATATTTCAAATGCTTTTCTATATAAAACCAGTTTTTATTCTCAAAACAAGAAAATGTACTTTTTTGAATGATTCAATGATTACTTTAATTTAAGTAAACACATTTTTTGTCATGGTGGTTGCTATGGTTACTACACTCTCTCTAAAGCAGAAAAAATGACGCAGAGAAACTGTTCACCATCAAATCACTGAAACAAACACAAGTTGAAATAAATAGTTTCAATTTATTGAAACTAGGCTGTCCTCACTATACAGCTAACAAATATTTCTCTCCATTTTCATCCTCCAAAAGGCAGTTGTAACATTTGGCAGGATTTACTTGAAGAAATATCTTTACACTTTTATAAAACTGTAAAAAAACACAAATACAAAGTGAGGTCACTTCATCCTGACTCCGATTCACAGGTACAACCAGATGGAGACCAATACAACACAAAACTCATTACAATGATTTCAATGCAGAAAGATCTTAACACACCTAACCCCTACCTTGGACTCTTTGATATGAATTGTATAAAAAACATGAACAGAAAGTCAACTTAATCATTCAACTGGACTGCAACAGTTACCATATGTTTAAACTGTTTAAAAATGGCAACTATGATACTACAAGCACATACAATTATGTTTAAAATGTTCAATCCGCAATTTAACAAACATTAAGCTAGCTAACGTTAGTAGCTACTTTACCTCAATCATGGGTTTGAGACCTGCTCGGTGGGAGTTTCTTCATTTCTTTGTATGGCATGACATAGTACAGGTACGGCAATACGACTAAGACAAACCATATGCAAATCAGCAGAATGTTTATTTTTCTAAAAATTTTGCAAAAGAATAATAATAATCAGCTGACGTGAGTTCAAAAGTAGCGAGTAACGAGAGCATCAATAGAAATGTAGTGGAGTAAAAAGTATCTCCCAAAAATAATATTCAAGTAAAGTACAGATACTCAAAAACTGTACTTAAGTAAATTTACTTTGTTACTGTCCACCACTGTACTTTACATATTTAAATACAATATGGATTGAGGTAACACAGGTAACAGCAGCAGTAATGTGTGGATGCTCCCATCTAGCTCTTTAGATTTCTGTTTTCATTTAAGAACACTGACTGTAAACTCAAAAGTGAAATGTAAAAGTTGATTGTATACGATGTCATTAATGTGCATTGTGCAGGATCGTATACTGGAAACAACGGGACTCTGTTCAAAACCAGGTCCAATAGGAAATGATTGAGTTGTTTGTAATGAACAGAAATACTGATCGATCAGAGCATCCACACAACAACCATCCCTTTACATCATGTGCAATTTCATTCACATTAATTTAACACTGTTCTGGTCACTTTGATACTTTTTTCACAAGTTTTAATACCAAAATGGCAGCTGGTGAGTCCGAATCGAGGACTGTGACAACTTCTAAAGCTAAACCAAAAGCATCGAGTATGCTAATGTTAATGTATCAAAGTATGTTAACACTTTAAGACAGAGTGGTTTCTGTAAATCCTTGTTGGTTTATCATGGAGCACGACCGTGATACACGAGCACCTTAAGACGAAACACACACCACACCCTGAAGATGATTCAGAAAAGGAAAAAAGACAACGTAAGTATGATTATTATTTAAAGGCTGAGCTAGCTTGTGCCTTTTTATAAAGCTTGTGAAGTACGATGTTGTACTGTCTTTGGGTGTTAAGCAGGCCACTTGGACTCTTTGGTAATGTTTTGCATATTGTAACACAGAGGCTTCCAAACTTAGGCCTACATAGATCAAATATAATGTTTTTGAACAGCTTACTTACTAACTAATGAGTTAGTTGTGCTGCTACTACAGTAATTACGGTAGACTAAAGGCACTGGTTCGGACTTCATTGGGCTGCCGTAATTATTGTATTAAAAGTGCAACTTCATTTTAAAAGGCAGATTTCTCTCCCAGAGCTCCGCTGCTGTAACGCTCCTGGTGTGAGTTGACACCGGGAGCGTCATTTTGAGTAACTGTATTTTTTCTCTGTTTCCTCTCTTTTTCAATCCAATCCACTTTATTCATATAACTTCATTTTAACAAAGACAAGGTTTCCAAAGTGCTGAACAAAAAGATATACAAGTACGATAAAAAGATGACATAGACAATAGAAAGAGCAAGCAAAAGCAAAGGCGTGATCCCCTCTGAGCTTAGACTTAGCTTCAGGCACTGGTTAGCTGACCTGAGAGATCGGCTAGGAGTTTAGGGGAGCAGAAATAAGTGACATACTCATACTTGCTTGTGCAAAAGACGTGCAGCAGCATGTTGTACCAGTTGAAGACGAGCAATGGAGGAGCCGCTAACCCCCATATAAAGTGCATTGTCAGGATTTGAGGACATGACGACAGCATTTCAACCTGGCTACATTCTACACAAAAGGACAATGTATTAAAACTATTTATCAAGATATAATCTACCTAGCAGAGACAGCTCTACCTTTATATCCTAGTGGCATTATGCACAAAATGTGCACTTTTATTTAGTGTTGTTTTGATGTGTCATATTAGTTACATCGTGCATAAATACTTTCACACTGAAAGATCTGTACTGACTAAAGTTTTACTCGCAGCAAGTAAGAGAGTGGTCACAAGAAACTGGCTCAATGTAAATATCCCAAAACAGGAACAGTGGCTGGAAATTGTGCAGGTCTAACTTGGTCTGTGTTATTGCCTTACACTTTGAAAGTGAAATAGCGGGCCAGAGCCCCGTTGGGCCCGGGGCAGAGGGGGTCAATAAGCAAGAGAAAAGAAAAACAAAGAAGACCATTACACATGTTACCTTAAAGCGTGGGTCGAGTGCTGTAGCCACCCTGAGCCATCCGTGGTGGAGTGTATCTTGGCGTTGAGACAGGTCCTTTTTAAAGGCACCCTTGAACCTCAGCACATAGGCTGGGGCGTCATCTGAGACCTTCATGGTGTGGGTCAGGTGGCTGAGAGCAGGTAACACAACAGAGAACGAGACATAAGTGTCACCCCCAAGGAGCTCAGTCACATATCTGCAGAGGATAGTTTAGGAAAGTGATTAATTATTGTGCCAATTAATAGTAGATTAAAAACAGTAGCAACTTTATACTATAGTCATAGTGATATTCAGTACAATACATTTAAATACAGTTGGTGGGTGTTTACCTGCATGGTTTAAGGAGGATCTCGAGCCTATGCAGTCTGTCCCACTCTGCTGTAGTTAACATGGTGAGCTTGTGCTTCTGTTTGGTTAGAGTAACCTTCACAGCCTCTTGGTTCTTCAGCAGACGAGAGATCATAAACAGTGTTGAATTCCACCTTGTGGAAACATCTTGTATCAGTGGCTCTTTGGCTTGTCCTAGTTGTGTTTGCTCCTTGTGCAGTTCCTCTGTTTGAGGGGCTATGTTTAAAATGCCCCACTATTTTACGACATCTTGTCAGCAAGGCAAACTGTGATGGTCCTCTGCAACACGTGAGCAACACACGGTATGTGCTGGAATGTGAGCTGTCTAATTGCAGCGATCATGGTTCAGGCACTGTCTGTTCCGATTGTGGTGACTTTTTGTGTGATTTCCCAGGCCTCTGTTACACACTCAAAATCTTTCAGCAAAGTGCCTAGTGGTGGTCTTCTGGATGGTTAAGGCAAATGAGTGAAGACGCCACTTCATGTCAATAAAGGGTGCTGTCACACCGAGGTAATTTGAATTGCTTACCGAGGTCCATGATCCCCAGTCAGGGCAACACACTTGGCTTTCTCCAACAATAAATTCTCTTTATCTTCCTTTTCATTGTCATAAAGCTGCTGGACTCTTTTTGTCACTGTCTTTCTGCATGGCAGCTCATATGTTGTGCGAGACGACGCAATCTGTAGTACCTTTTAAAGGCCTTATCTTCTACCACTCCAAGTGGTCTACAGTCAAGTGCAATCCAGGTTATTCTTTCAGACGTGGACATAGTTACCCTCGTCCTCAAACCAGTCAATTGGTGGAGTGTGGGTTGGGTGTGGGTCCTTGTACTCGGAGTCGGGCTAACATCCACGCTAGCTGCTATATGGCAGTACATATCGGCCATCGGCTAAGGCTGATGTAAAAAAATCGGTAAAAAAAACCCCCCCTGATCGGTCGACCTCTAGTTTATATTCTACTAACATGTCATTCATGTATTTTGGACCTAAACCATTCAGTGATTTGTAGACCAGTAGCAGAACTTGAAGCCAGTGTAAAGAATATCAAATGTAAACATTAAGGCTGCTCAATTAATCGAAATTTGATCATGATTACGATTTAGGGGCCAAATGATCTCAAAACTAATAAAATCGAGGGGAAACTATTTTTAATAATAATGAAATCGCGATCAATAACAAAGGTTTTATTTTGAAAAGCTTAGACAGGAAGCGGCTGCAGCTCCGTTAGTTTGACAGCAGCTGAAACACTTCATGGTGAAATGTTTTAACAGTAAATAAAAGTGCAGAGTTTCCAGCCTGAGTCAGATGATGCACTTTATTTTGAAAAGCTCAGACAGGAAGCTGCAGCTCCGTTAGTTTGACAGGAAGCTGAAACACACAGTGAAATGTTTCAGAGTTTCCAGCCTGCGTCAGACGATGCTGAGTTTACTGACTAATTATTAAAAACCAGGAAGTGATGTGTGAGCTATCGTCATGGTAACCAGCTCAGCTCTAATATCTCTGCACATTTTCTGCTGTGTGTTGCGTTAAGCGGCAGATAAAAGGCTGCTGCTGGGAGAGAAAATTAATTAAACCGAATGGACGAGAAATGCAGCATGTTTCTAAAGTTAAAAAAAAAAAGTTTATATTAAAGTTAATAATCGTGATTTCAATTTTGACCCAAATAATCGTGATTATGATTTTTTCCATAATCGAGCAGCCCTATTTAAACACGAAGAGGTCGAGGTGAAGTTTGGCATAGGAACTTTTCCAACTAAAAAAATGACAGAGTTCATTTCTAAACCTGAATCGTGGCCAAGTTCCTCAGGCTAGCACCACAATGCTTCTGTATCCTGGCTACTTTGGTCCTCTCAGTGCAGAGCAGATGCTGGACTGACCCTGACAAAGCTAAAATGCTAAAATACTAATCTTCCTCAACAAGAATCAGTAGCTGGAGTTTTGGAGTCGTTTAACGTTATATTTTGGCAAAAACTGTCAGTCCTGAGATATATTCTGTTTTTTAAATTAAGTTCTTATTAGATTAGATTGTTTTTTTTGGAATTGTTTCTAAAAGAGGATCCTTTACAGAGCAGGGGCTAAAAATGGTCTCCTCCTCCTCCTCCTCCTCCTCCTCCTTCTTCTTCTCCTCCTCATCCATCTTCTTCTCCTCCTCCTCCTCCATCTTCTTCTCCTCCTCCTCCTCCATCTTCTTCTCCTCCTCCTCCTCCTTCTTCCTCCCTCTTCTTCTTATATTGTATAAATAAGTATACACAGACCAGCAGACCCAAAGCAAGAACAACCGAGGGAATAGTTACACCGACAATTACAGAGGTGGAGCGTGCAGCGGTCTTGATGGTGGGGGTCTTGGTGATGGGGGTCACAGTCAAGCCGTCTAAAGAGCAGAAAACAGATGTGTCAGTTAATGACGGTCAGAAGGAAATCCATGTGTTGTTTCACTGATAACAGACTTGGTGTTTTGAAGTGGAATGAAAGTTAACCTTTTCTATGTGGACTGTTGACTGATGATCAGAAGCTTTTACACAAATAACTCTACCTGGTGATTGACTGCTATTGAGCAGCAGCAGTGTTACAGCTGGCCTGTCACCATAACTACTTCTGTTGGATGGATACTGCACTATGCACACCTGCCAACCTTGGCAAAATATTTTGAGTACCACTTGTCATGCAGCTTTTTTCGCAGACTTTTGCAACTCCGTTGCTTTGCACACGGTACATTAGCTGTGCTGACAGCCACTAGTTATCTGCTATGAATTATTTCAAAACTTATTTAATTATTCAAATTTAATTATTTAAATTTAATATGTATTTAATTAAAATGATAATAATTTATTTTGTATATTGCAATAGGTGTTTTTATTTTCAAGAATGTAATAAATTGGCTTACAGCACATAAGCTAACATCACCGGGGCTCATTTCTATATTACCTGCAGCTCCCTGGTGGCTTATGTCACATCACCATTGCACACTGTATAAAATGCATGATTTGGGACTTTAGAGGGTCTGAAGCATGGCCACTGTTCTTGATATTTCATTAAAACTTGTGGGGGACATGGACCCTCTTCTTGTTGGCAGGTCTGCTGCTCAGTCCCTCCCTGTCCTTTTCTTCCTCATCGGCCATGAGAGTGGCAGAGTGGTAAAGTTGCTGCAAATGATGTGTTGGCTACATGTTTAAACTGTATAAATAATCACATTCCTCCTTATATACAGGTCTACTCTATCTGCAATGGATAGAACACACACACACACACACACACACACACACACACACACACACACACACACACACACAGTTCCCGCTAATTTCTCTTTTTTCTTCGACATTGGGGTCATAAGGGGAACATGATCGACAGATTTTCTAGAAAAAAACTCTCAAATCTAGAGTATTTTTCACTTAGACTTAGGCTCAAACTTTTTCACAGTGAAAGGAACGTTATTAACGGTTCACATTTACCAAAAGCTGGCAGGTCTGCAGACAGACACAGACAGTTTACTTTGTTAACCACCAGCTGCAGCGAGTAGGGGAACAGGGAATGGGGAGGGAGGCAGAGGGCAGGAGGCAGGGAGGAGGGGGAGCGGGGATGTTAAGCTCTAGGTTCGGCACTGATTATTCTCCACAACTCTACAAAAATTGGTTGAAACGGCTTCACCACGCTGCTGCATCGTGCTGTCAAGACTTGAGTACTGCACATTCACATTTCCCACAGAACTCACATGTCAGCAGCTTTTTGCATAGTTTAGAGAGGCGAGTCGTACCAGCGTAGTTAGATGTCAAATTGCGTACAGGTTAGCAGATCTTAACATCATCTTCATGTGTGTGTACATTTTTTCACATTCTGACACAAAAGAAATGATCAAACTAACCTGGAGCGGTCATCAAGTTGACGATGCAGATGGGTTGAGTTTCCACTTTAGAGTTTCTTTCGATTTTCATGAAGGCTTCATATGTTCCGTTGTCGGTGGTCCTCACATTGTTTAGAACAACAGACAGGTCACCATGATTAATCTGACTGGTCTGCATCTCTGCGCGGCCTTGAAAAGATGGATGCTGGTTGCCTGCATCCATGTGCCCGTCCCGCCAAAAAGCAACATATTCCTCTCCCAGGTCTGTTCTGTTCCACAGTGCACCACGGAGTGGGATGTCTGCTGGGACCCCTGCTGGGACCCAACAAGGCAACGTCACATTATCTCCAGGATGAGCAGAGACTGAAACACAGAGATATAAGAATGGTTAGAGTCTGCAGGATGTCCGTTACATGTTGTTGGTCATTAATTACTATTCAGTCCCACCAGGAATTCGTGATGTCGCGATCGCAACAATTAACGCAAATTAAACCAATCAGCGCGATTATGTGCGGGCCTTGCAATTTTGTCCAATCACCGCAACTTTTCCACAAATTGGACCAATCATCGGTGCTTTCCGTGAGTTCCATGTTTTAGTGGACGAGAGAATGACGGTAAAACTTGGGTGAGGTCGGCAAAAAATACCGTCAGCCGCGACGCTAAACTCAACTAATTCTGTGTGTCTGTGTTGTGTGTGTGTGTGTGTGTGTGTGTGTGTGTGTGTGTCTGTGTTGTGTGCATGTGTCTGTGAGAGAGATTAATATTGTCATCTTTTGTAATCCTCAGCCTGTTACTTGGAACAAAGCAAAATGCAGTTCATGTTCTCCCTAGAAAAAAATTCCTTTAAATTTTTATTAATTATTCAGAACAAAACTACAACTTTTTTTTTGCAATTCACTGTCTCCCGCGATTTAATTGCAACAAAAGTGCTTAAAACATCGCAACATTTACCGCAATTTTTTAAAATGCTGCTGCAAAATCAGGCGGGGAGCTCTGGTCCTCTGAAATGAGGCCAACCAGGAAGTAACTTAGAGCTGCATTCTATCAAAAGGCCACCAGGGGGCGACCGTCTCTATACAAGTCAATGGAGAATTCACCAACTTCTCACTTGATTTCTAACCTCAGTAAACGTTTTCAAAATGTGTTTATGGTCTCAATCGCTAGTTTAAAGCCTTCTTCAATGCAGTATGATGTTCATTTGGGACATTTTGGCCTCCCTGATTTTATATGTGACGATAAAGCAGGGTATGCATTAGGGGGCGTGGCTACGTCCTGATTGACAGGTTGATTGACCAATGTGCTCGAGATCCAGCCCTCGTAACCATAGTAACCTCCCCGCTCCGCCCATGGCCCCGCCTCATGCCCATGTAAGTAGAATCCGTGTTTTTATTTTTCCCAGCATGCACCTGAAATTTTCAAGATGGCGCTGCCTAGATTAGAAACTATTGGCTTCCGAGCAGCAGTCCACAAACCAATGGGTGACGTCACGGATGTTACGTCCATTTCTTTTATACAGTCTGTGGTCAAAATCAGGCATTTTAGGCAACAATCCTGCGAGATCCTGGAGGGACTGACTATTGAAGTAGAGTAATAAGTAGGGGTGTGACCACGAGATCTCGCGAGACGAAAACGCGACAATATTTCTCATCAAAGTGATTTTTGTCTCACGAAGCTATAATTACAAAACAAAACAAAAAAAGATTAGTTAAAACATTTCAATTTAATTTCCATTTAGTGAATTTCAAATAAAAGAACAGTCATTTATTTCCTCATTGAAGTTTTCTTAAAAATAGAGTTAAAATCTCGTCTCGATCTCGTGAATATCCCAATATCGTGTCTCGTCTCGTGAGCTGAGTGTATCGTCACACCCCTACTAATAAAGTCCAGTTAAGTCTACACCTTAGTTCCACTCAAGAAATCTTTAGAAACAAAAGTCATGACAGAGACCTTGACTCACCTGTATGCAGCACTCTGGTGTCACCCGGCACACTTCTCTCTAACGACACTGAAAGAGCAACACACACACACACACACACACGCACACACACACACACACACACACACACACACACACACACACACACACACACACACACACACACACACACATTAGGCAATAGGCCAAAAATATCCTCCAAGTAAGTCGAAATTATGAGATAAAAAGTGTGCATAATTATGAATTTTTATCTCATAAATTTCTGTTTATCTGTAAGACTAGTTTTCCCACGACGTGAATGGCATTAGCCTAGTGCTAGTTAATTCTGCCTGTTGAAGAAATCTAACATTGAAGACATCTAACGATTTTTGATGGACTTGTTTAGTTTGTAGATTCCCACATGACAGTAAAGGACGTCAAGCGTGGACAATAGCGCTCAAGAAGAGAGGGATTTAAACCAAAAGACCGCACGGTGCTTTCTGTCATTTTCGGCCAGAAGATTTTGACAGGACTGGACAGATCGTCCGTTTACGGGAAGGAGTGATCCCTTCCATTTTTATGTTCCCTGATCATCTGTTAAAAGTTTGTTACATTAATAATACACATTAATAATATCCATAATTTGAATATTGTGTATTTGCAAAGATTTTACATTTTTGTGAAATTTCCAATTGATGTCATCATTTAATAACAAAAGACAAACATCATTTAGTTATAAGTAAGTTTATGTTATTATAGGGTAATGTAATGTAATTTGTTAAAACAATTAAATGGAGTTCAAGTATTTTTTTTTCATGCCTAAAAGAGAAATAAAAACACAAAAGTCATAATTAATGCTAGGGATGTCCCGATCCGATATTGATATCGGAAATCAGTCCGATATCAGCCAAAAAAGTGAATATCGGATTTTATCGGACTGAATCTAAAAACTCCGATATAAACGCTCCGATATAAGCTGTCCATTTACCGCTCCAGCACTTCTATAATAATAGGTGACTCTGGTTTGATCACACTCCAACACAGTAGGTAGCGGTTATGCCCCTTAATTAACGTTGGTGCCGGCCGCGGAAGAAGAGCGTCTCTGATCCAGCATGCACAGCCCACGTGATCACAACAACGACAACGTGTGTGCCTCTTTTTACAGTCTATGGTGCCTGCAGCAAGGTGTAGTGATGTCGGCTATGTGCTGTTTAAGGGAACAAAGCGTGTGACGCTAAAAGAGGAGGACATGACTGATAAAATCAGCAGGATTTTTCAGATTACATAAGATTATTCTTCTTTCTGCTCACTTTCCATGAGATCTGGGAGGTTTTTGTTTTTATTGTAGCTTATTAAAATGCAAGATCATTTTTCTGACTGATTTATTGCCCAATATCACCGTGTGTCTCGCTTTCGAAGAAGTTCCGCTTCTTCCCCCCCACCTCCCCCCTTGCCTTTGTTGTCACTTTGTAGCCGCGCCACAGAGGGCACATGGCTAATTAATATGCACGTGCTGACCATATATGGTTGTGTCCAGGCGTTCCGGGGGAAGAGTATGAGGTGTGTTTACGTCCGCACCATTCTTGGGTCCAGTGTGATTTATCGATGGAAAATTGTCTTTTTGCTGTATGCAAAAATGTAGTAGCAGTTTTACACCCTTTTTGATAAATGAGGCCCCAGATTTGTAAGTATATATTTACAATGACCAGTTACCCTCACTCATGTAAACCTATCAGTGGGTGTTGCTGTTTGCTTTCTAAAGATAACAATCTCCATCGTATTTTGTGGCTTGTTTCTCAGCTGTTAGTCCCACAGGTATCCATGTGGTTATCATTATCTGCTTCATTTGCACTTTTTAAAGCACAAGCATCACCTGACGCCGGAATTCATGGTACGGGCTATGATAAATTCTCTCTGGTCTCTCCGGTCCAAAATGGCGGACGCGTTAACGTCCATTCAATAGAGTTTGCGGCATCTAATCAATATATATACACATCTATGTCTGCAACCGAGCCGAGCCGAGTCGAGCTACAACTGTGTAGTGGAAAAGCGGCAAGAGTGTTTTTAATATGAAGTGTTTGCAAACTCACCTCCGTATAGCCAAAGGGCCACTAGCAGCCGAACTAGCATGTGCATATTCCTCGCAGTCTAGTCGTCTTCAGTTCTTCTTCTATTGCTTTAAAGGTTTTACCGAGGTGCGCAGAACTTACTCGAATTAGCTTTAACTTCGTGGCATATTTATTCAACAATAAAGTGCATACTTGTCGTAATGTGTCAAACCTGTCAAACCTGTTGCTTGCCGCTACCGGCCGCTACCATGCCGCTACTCGTACTTCTTCTTCTGTTGTTTAATGGCGGTTGGCAAACAACGAATTGGTGCATTACCGCCACCTATTGGTATGGAGTGTGGATCAAAATGGCCATAACACCCTCACAAAATAACGAAATAAACACTACAACAAAAAGAAAAAATAAATAAATAAATAAACAAATAAATAATACATTAAACAAAAAAACAAACAAAAAACAAAACAAAACAAAAACGAACTTATATCCTCCCCATTAAACCACTCACTCTAATAAACTCTAACATCAATTTCCAACACCTACTCCCAGCGTGTTCCTGTACCATTGTTCTAAGATCATACTTTATCTTATTTTTTGTAAGGGAGGAAGAAGGAAGGCAAGGAGTAAGGAAGGATGGAAGGGAGGGAGGAAGAAGGAAGGAAAGGAGGGAAAAGGAAGGAAAGGAGGGGGGAAGGAAGGATGGGAAGGAGGAAGGAGGGAAGAAAGGAAGAAGGAAGGATGGAAGGAAGGGAGGACGGAAGGAAGGAAGGGAGGAAAGAAAGGAGGGATGAGGGAAGGAAGGATGGAAAGGACGGAGGAAGGAGGAGGGAGGATATGGAGTTTATTCCCTATCTTAATTCAAGAGCATATTAAATGGATTTGAGAGCAGTATTTATTGATTTCATGCTCAGATTTTGTGATATTTTCTCTCAAAACTCTGCTCTCGCACTGCCTGCGAAAGACAAAAGAGGGTGGAACCACACCTTAGGTAAGAGGCCGACCCCACAGCAGACAAAGGACGTTAAACACACCCCAGAGGTGGGCCTTTCCCTCAGGTATAAATGTTGATGTTTCTCAATGTTCGGGGTCTTTCTTCATTCAGAACCGCTCGCATGTTTTGTTGATTGACTTTTTCTTTGCAAAGCAAATAAAACCTTGTCGGCCGGCAGAAGTGTCTATTTCATTCTTCACCAAGAGCACAACATTTCCACGACAACCCACACGATGATTACAGTTTGGTTTTCGCCAGGGTGAGTGATTTTAACACTTTGTCTTTTTTTCCCCCCCAAATTTTATTTACACAAAGGTTCAAAGTTCAAGTTGCAACAATAACAAGGAATGCCCGAGGTACTGTAACAGCAAACAACAAAAGGAAAAACAATAATGAAGAAATAAAATGAGAGCTCACCACATTGGTCTTTACTGACTGCTGGCATGCAGCTACACACACCTTCAAGGTCTCTTTTTTTTTAATTTTTAAAAAAAAACACATTTCAGTGGTTAAAGCTGAGAAAGAGAAACTATCACCTATGTACAAGGTCACCTCCGGTCTCCCCCTCCAGCTAAACCACCTGGCACAGTGTTTTTCTACCTAAGAGAAAAATCTCATCACAATTTTAACATCACAATCAATCATTTCATTGTATATACTTCATGGTATGGTGTGTGTATTACATACATTGCACATTTATATAATATATACTTTACTATCATATATTGTACTTATAGTGTATGTAGTTGGCACATTGAGGTTTTCAGAGTTGCATGAATATAACCAACGGTATTGTGATGTATACATTGCATATAGGTTTAATTATTTATTTTCTTTTTGTCTCAGGTGAGTTTCCCCTCAGTGATCAACAAAATCTGATCTTAACATAAAACTATTGTTTATGTCAGTCTTTACACCTCAGATTGTGTTTGCTTTATTGCAACTACACAAAGGCTCGGTCGTATGTGCAGAGAAACCACAGACACCGGATGGAGGAGGGTTTTGTCCTGTCCTGTCCTGACGTGTCTATACTGATCACAGTTTTATACAGGTTTAATATCAAGTGTTAGCATGGAGGAAACATCTCTGCTGTTGCTGCTCTGTAAGTCTCTGTGTTTCTGATTTATTGGTAACAACTAGAGTTCTGTGATTTTTGGTTCTCAAAACCGTTGTTTCCAAAGATACACCTCTGTCTGTTCCCTTTGTTTTATCTGGTGTTTTTATTTCTATTTATCTCATATTATATGATTGTTGACTTTATTTACTTTGTACGTGAAGCACTTTGTGACTGCTGTCTATGAAAGGTGAAACATAAATGAACTTGACCTATTTCTTAAAGGGGCATTCCACCAATTTTACTCATAAAATTCACTTAACTGGTCATGGTTAGTCCTCCTCGGCCAGTGAAAATGTGTACGATAAACCCTAACCCTAACCCTTTCTTCTGATTTCTTGTTGAATGTCAAACCCCAAACCAACATGAGTGTCATTTCCCTTCAGGTCTGAGCTCTCTGCTTTGCTGCACAACAAACCAAGGTTAGTCAACTTCTTCTATCACAAACCAGACTGATTCGAAGCCTCTCCCCCTGTCTGTCACCAGGCTTTATTATTCATGGCACTGAGTTTAGGATCAGCCTGGGTAATAATTAGTTCCTCTCCTCCCTCCAGTTCGTCTGACTATGATTCCCAGCAGCTCTCAGTTTTTTGAAGATGAATCGTTCTCTCTGCGCTGTGAGGAGGACGACGGCTCCACTGGATGGACGCTGTGGAGGACCTCAATGGAAGGGAAGATGGCTCAGTGTGGAGTTGACTGGGGAAGATCAGCTGGTTCCTTCTGTAACAACAGTCTAACAGCACGCTGGGATACTGGAGTTTACTGGTGTGAGTCCAGAGAGGGAGCAACCAGTAACAGCATCAACATCACTGTCACAGGTTAGTAAGTGTTAGTAAGTATGAGTCACGGAAAACTAAATGTCACCTTTACAGAAAGACAGGCAACATACAGGAAGGAAACACTGCAAGTGCAAGGCACCACATCAGCATCAGATCAGCCTACAACAGTGTTGGTGAAAAAAGCTCACTGCACCAGGTATACTCTGAGCTCGTCAGCTCACCAAAACCACCGTCCAGTGGGTGGTCCTCATTATGCAGGATGCTGAGTTTCTTTTCTCCTCTAGTGAGTCAGGAGGGAAACCAATGATGGATCCTGTCTTTTCTATCAACTTGTCTTATTTCTGTCCTCTGACTTCAGCCCCCACCCCCAACAGACAACAGCATAAAACACCACACTAGCTAAAATACTTTGGTAAAACACATGACGGAGCGACCTGCTGACATCAAACGACCAAATCTTTCTGAGGTAGAACGGTCTGGACTGGGCCTTTGTAAAAAATAGCACTGGTGTTCTCTTTTCAGTCCAGCCTGTTATCCACAAGGACACCAAGGTACCTGTTGGAGGGAACCGCCTCAAAAGCCACATCTTTAATAATCTTTCAAGAATAGGAGTCATCGTCTTTTTCTTTCTAAAATCAATTAGAAGTTCCTTAATCTTATTTAGATAAAAAAAATGTACAGGTTTTCATTGCACCACTTGTCTGTTTCCTTTAAGCAGTATTGATGAAGCTGAGTGTAAATGATGAAATGCTGTAATTTGTCTCTGTGTTGAGGTGGACCAGTGATCCTGCAGAGTCCTGCCCTCCCTGTGATGGAGGGAGATGATGTCACTCTGCACTGTAAATCATGGGCCTCCAACCTCCCAGCTGGTTTCTATAAAGATGGCTCCCTCATCAGGACTGAGCCTGCAGGTCACATGACCATCCACCGTGTTTCCAAGTCTGATGAAGGCCTCTACAAGTGTCACAGCAGCAGTCATGGAGAGTCTCCATCCAGCTGGATCATTGTCACAGGTGAGGAAGTTACCTTTGATTTCACCACATATTTTATCCACGTGTACCTGACCAGGTGGGATTCTCTCTGCAGAAAAACCTACAACCACAGCCCCGCCCCCTGTATCTGGAGCCCCGCCCCCTGTCTCAGCTCCCCCCCAGCTTGTGTTCACACTGGTCCGCCACCTAGTAGTGATCTGTCCGTACTTCATCTCCACTCTCCTCATGGTGTCTTTATATCGACACAGACCCACAGGTAACACTCTGAATCATTCACTCAGCTTACAGACACTCAGCAACTATCAATCAATCAATCAATCAATCATGTGTTGCACAGGATCTCTACCTGTGAACACAATTACAGTTATTCAGTTCAAACCTTTTATCTCTAACTACTCCCACAACAGGAAATAAACTACCTGTCTCCATGGCAACACCCCTGCATGACCAGGCTGCAGAGATATTGGATGAGGATTACAATGACGTCATGGAAGTCACCACCGAGCATCAGTTCTGAGCTGAACTCGTCAGACACAGTAGAGCTGAAACAGAAGCTGAAAAACATTTACAGTATGAATTTTGTTCTGTTGATTTTCTGTCAACATCAGTTTTTGTAACTCTGAATATTTTCTTTACTTTAACGTTACGTCTGAGCTGCGCTGGAGTGACTGCAGAGTCAATGAGTATGTTTTCTACTGATTGTAATTGTTGTGATTTGGTAAACTGAGGTAGACTTCCTCTTCAGCATCTAGCATGTCCGTTATTACATCTGCAGGTATGTTTATATGCTGTTTAATGTGTCGCAGCTCAGTGGCTAATTAGCTATCTAACCTGCTAACTGATGTCAGTGGTGAATGTTTGTTTGGTAGCTTGTTCAATAATGGCGCTTTTCCACTACACAGTTCCAGCACGACTTCACTCGGCTCGGCTCGGCTCGACTCGGTTTTGTGTTTCCACTAGGGATAGTACCTGGTACCTGGTACCTTTTCAGTATCTGCTCTGCTGAGGTTCCAAGCGAGCCGAGCCGATACTAAATGTGACGTCACAAACTGTCGGCCTCTGATTGGTCAGAAGAGTTGTCGCTGGAAGAGTCATGAGTCGTCCCACACAAGAATCAAACCCGGCATTTTTAAATACCAGCAACAGTGTTACAGTCATTCATTTCTCTTCTCTTTTGTGTGTGACAGAAAGCCACACACAGCAGAAAGTACACCATCGCCTCCATGTCCTCCATTGTTTGTGTTTGTGTTGCGTATAAAATGAAGTCATGGCAGTTTCGCAAAGCCGTGCTATGTCGACCCTGCCCACGTTGAGTAAGTACTTTTTTGTAATGGAAAAGGTCGTTCCTGGAACCGTACCGAGTCGAGCCGAGTAGTGCTACAACTGTGTAGTGGAAAAGCGCCATAAGCTGAGGACAAGATGTGTCTTTGTGTTTATAATTTAGAGAAGAAGAAGGCAAATGTGTGTTGTTGTTCAAACTCTGTGGCCCCGTGTGTTGTATCAGGGTGCAGTCAGGCTCAGTGTGACCATCTGCTGTCTGCCTATGATAGAACGACATGTTGTCACTTTATTTGACTTAATATGATTTAAAGTCCTTAATACCATAAATCAAAACAAACCTTTCTTGTTTTTTTTTTGCTTTGTAGAAATAGACTTCATCTATATAAGTGGAATGATGAAACTGTATTTAACAGAAATAATGTAATACATATATTTCTCTGTTGTGGTGTCTGATAATTTTTCTGAAAGTAGTGAAGCCATAGAGTTGCTTTTTTAGTAGTTTGCTAACTCCATTGTATTTGTAGTATGCGATATGTAACCTGGGATAAATATAATGTGCTTAGGGTTGGGTACTGTTTAAAAAATTACGATATGAGTATCAATCCAAGTACCCTTAAACCCACAGACGGGTTGTAGCTGCTGTGGCAGTGGGCCAATCACATCACATTTAATCAGAGGACGTTTGCATTGATTGGTTGTGAGCAAGTCAAATAGAAATACAAATAGTCATATTTTCTAGTTCTGGGTGCAAAAAGGATCGATTGAAGGTATCCATTGACAGGAGACGTTTCGATGCTACTTGGTATCAATTCGTTTCGGTCGATACCTTAAAGATAGTGAGTACAGATACCCAGCCCTATATGTGCTTTTTGGATGGCTTTTCTCTTATAAATACTGTATGCTTTTTAATTTTGAGTAATAAATGACTGTACTGTAACCACCGTCTGCCTCTACATTTGATTTCTGTTTCTCACTTCCTGAAGACTCGATGTTGTTTCTGGTCACTTTGAAATGCGGAGCCCAGAGGCAGTAAAGAGTCTCTGATCCTGTTGTGTCGCTGAGTTCCTCGAGCTTCTCTTTGTTCTGGGATTAAGTGTTTTATCCTCAGAGGGAATTCATTCATCACTCCTCAGGCTGCCTTTAGATTTGTCACTTCTACCATGGATGTGGGATCTGGTTTTTCTATAAAGAGAAGCTGCTGGTTCATCAGGAATTAAACTTAATCTGTCGTATGAGAGCGGGACAAACTCTGACCGCGATGCTGGACGTCTCCTGTTTGAATAAACTGTGTGAGTGTCAGGGAGGACTGAAAGGAAACCCCAGAGTCAGCGGTCTCGTCTGCGATGCTAAACTAAGCTAGCCGCTCCATTGAAAGCGAATGACAGGAGAGTCAACAGATGAAGAAAGGAACTTTAATTGCTCCCACAAGTCACACCAGTTACTGTCGGGATGCTGTGAAACTAAGATAACGCCACACTCATCACACTTTTTCGTCCACAAAACAAACAAAATCTTGGTTGTGCAAGTGGCTCCAAAAACACCAGAGGAAACGGATATTTGGCGTTATTATATCTTGACCAACGTAAAGGGTAAAAAAGTAAGAAGTCTGGAGATGGTGTGTTCAGAGCCTAGAAAGGCCTGGCATGCAGTTATATTTTGAGATCACAAGTGAGTTTATCTCGTTATCTCAAGAAAGCAAAAGGCAGGTTATGTGAAAGACCAACCAAAACCTTTACAAACAGGAATGTCTCATATGTGTATAAATATGAGATGTACGATGGATTTCTGAGGGTTTTCTTACAATAAACCACTTAAATTCTACAAGTCGATGCATAAATCTGATTTTAACCCTTAAACAGACCTTACTAGTTATGTCATTTGCACCTCAAGTAAGTAAGGAAGGAATGAAGGAAAGAAGGAAGGAAGGAAAGGAAGGAGGGAGGAAGGAAGGAAGGTAGGAAGGAAAGGAGAGAAGAAGGAAGGAAGGGAGGGAGGAAGGAAGGAAAGGAGGGAGGAAGGAAGGAAAGGAGGGAGGAAGGGAAGCAAGGGAGGAAGAAGGAAGGAAAGGAGGGAGGAAGGAAGGACAGATGAAGGAAGGAAGAAAGGACAGAAGGAGGGAACATTTACCCTAACAGCTGAACTTAGATCTGAGGAAGGAAGGAAGGAAGGAAGGAAGGACAGATGAAGGAAGGAAGGAAGGAAGGAAGGAAGGACAGAGGAAGGACCAGGGAGGACAACACGAAGGTTAAAGAGTCTGTATCTCCTGGTGCACGTTGTCTGTTTAAGGGTTAAAGCCTCTCAATGAAACAGGATCTGCACAAGAATCCTTCAGGAAGCTCCTCAGGACTTCAGGGTTCAAATCTTCCATATGCTGGTTCTTTTACCCTCCTTCCATCGCACCTTCCTTAGTCCTCAGTCTAATAAAACAAAAATACTTTAAAAAGGTGTTGTTGTTCAAAAACTGATGCTATTTATAAGAAAGGTTTGCAGCGTCTACACATATCGGTTTAAGCTTCTGTTCTGTTGCATGGTATTCTTCATCGTGTCAGGAGTTTTCTAAACAGAACAAAGACTGGACCCACAATGCAGATCTGAAACCAAGGATGGTTTATTCAGACAACAAACAGAAACAAAAATGCAGCTGGAGATGACAGGGCTGGGCGAGGCGAGGCTGAGGGCAGGCAAATGGCAGGGTAGAGAGGAGAAACACAAAAACAGGTAAGTCCAAAGCAAGGTAAATCCAAAAAAAATCCAAAACTGGGTCTAGGTATACAAAAATACAGGATCAAGAACTGAGAGCGTTACCACAGTGGGTGAAACAACAAACTGGCGATGAGTGGAGGAAGAGACCGGCTTATAAATGCTGTAGAGCAGGAAACAAGGTTAATGAATCTCAGGTGTGCAGAGGAGGGTGGATGCAGAAGCTGCCAGAAGGCCCCGCCCAACCCTGGGAGAAAGAAAACACGGAGACAGAAAAAGCAGAGGCGAACTGGATCCTGACACATCGGCTGTGAATAACAGAAACAAACTATAGTTAAACTATCCAGTAAGAAAACTGCATGATGATGATCTGTGAGTCCTGAGTGGTGAAGAGGAAACAGGAAGTTATCAGAGAGGACTTACATCTCCTCTTCAGAGCTATGAGCGGTTACTATCAGGTAGACGATACAGAGTACAGGTAGCATAGGTAGCATCCCTCACAGACCAGAATATTACTGATGAACAAACAGTGAAGTTAATAATTGAACTTCTGTTTGCAGAGATGTTGAACTTTATATTTATACCTACCGATCTATTTATATGAGGAAGATCTGTCTACCTAATTAGGTCTAATTATCAACCTTCAAACCTATCCATCCATCCATCTATCTACCTTTCTATCTATCTATCCATCTGTCTATCCATCTATCAACCTACGTATCCATCTATCATCCATCAACCTTTCTATCTTTCCATCCATC
>NC_070599.1:25997607-26000107 GCF_027409825.1 Scomber japonicus | reverse complement strand
TTCCTCCTTGCTACCTTCCTTTCTTCTTTCCTCTGTCCTTCCTTCCTTCCTTTCCTTTCTTCCCTTCCTTTCCTCCCTGCTACCTTCCTTCCTACCTTCTTTCCTCTGTTTTTCCTTCCTTTCCTTCCTCCCTTCCTTTCTTCTTTCCTTCCTTCCTTCATTCCATCCTTCCTTCCTTCCTTCCTCCTTGCTACCTTCCATTCTTCTTTTCTCTGTCCTTCCTTCCTTCCTTCCTTCCCTTCCTTTCTTCCCTTCCTTCCTCCCTGCTACCTTCTTTCCTTCCTTTCCTTCCTCCCTTCCTTTTTCCCTCCTTCCTTCCTTCCTTCCTCCCTCCCTCCCAATGGGTCTTCTATACAGTCTATGGTTAACTCTCCTTCATCGGCCTTCTTCGCTCTCTGCCAATCACTATCACTGAAGAAAAGGTGTGTGTGTGTGTGTGTGTGTGTGTGTGTGTGTGTGTGTGTGTGTGTGTGTGTGTGTGTGTGTGTGTGTGTGTACCTGTTCGTTCTGGCTCAGTGTGTATTGTGTGTGTTGTTGCTCCTCGGTGTGTGTGTTGACTCGGAGCTGCAGCGTTTGCATCTGGTTGGTCTGCTCCTGGATCAGCGTCTGAGCTTCCTGCTCTCTGCTCAGAGCCTGACGAAGCTCCGCACACACACTCTGGAAACGCTCTGCTGGGACCTGCGCACACACACACACACACACACACAGACACACACACACACACACACAAACACACACACACACACGCAGGTACACACACACGCACACAGACACAGACACACACACGCAGTAGTTAATGTCCTCAAAAGTAAGTAACCATGTGTGTGTGTGTGTGTGTGTGTGTGTGTGTGTGTGTGTGTGTGTGTGTGTCTGTGTCTGTCTGCGTGTGTGTGTGTGTGTGTGTGTGTGGTTACCAGTGTGTGTGTGTGTGTGTGGTAACCAGTGTGTGTGTGTGTGTGTGTGTGTGTGTGTGTGTGTCTAGGTATGTGTGTGTGTGGTTACCAGTGTGTGTGTGTGTGTGTGTGTGTGTGTGGTAACCAGTGTGTGTGTGTGTGTGTGTGTCTGCACCTCTCTGTCCCGCCGCCTCGCTCTCTTCAGATTGGCCACCTCCAGCCTCAAGCCCCGCCTCTCCACCTCGGCCGAGTGCAGCCGTTGGCTAAAGAGCAGGAAGTGCTGCTGCAGGCTGGACACCAAGGCCTGATGGGAAAAAAAAACACACACACACACAGACACACACACACACACAGACACACACACACAGACAGACAGACAGACAGACAGACACACACACACACACACACACACACACACACACACACACACTGAGCCTCATGTAACCAGATGAATATATAATAATAAGTGTACTAGAGGTCAGAGGTCACATGGACCTTCATGTCAGGCCGAGGGGGGGTCAGAGCGTTCAGGCCGAGTCTCAGTCGCTCCGCCAGCGTCTCCTCGCCCTCGCCGCTACGAGGCGCCGCGTCTGATTGGCTGAGCAGGTGATCCAGGAGGCGGGACAAAGCAGAACGAGCTGCTGAAGTCACGTCTGGAGGGGCGGAGCCTAAAGACAGAGAGAAGGGACACAAACATGATGATCTGATGTGTGTGTGTGTGTGTGTGAGAGTGTGAGTATGTGTGTGTGTGTGTAGTTACCAGTGTGTGTGTGTGTGTGCGTGTGTGTGGTTACCAGTGTGTGTGTGTGTGGTTACCAGTGTGTGTGTGTGTGTGTGTGTGTGTGTGTGTGTGTGAAAGAGTGGTAACCAGTGTGTGTGTGTGTGTGTAGTTACCAGTGTGTGTGTGCGTGTGTGTGGTTACCAGTGTGTGTGTGTGTGTGTGTGTGTGTGTTTGGTAACCAGTGTGTGTGTGTGTGTGTAGTTACCAGTGTGTGTGTGTAGTTACCAGTGTGTGTGTGTGTGGTTACCAGTGTGTGGTTACCAGTGTGTGTGTGTGTGTGGTTACCAGTGTGTGGTTACCAGTGTGTGTGTGTGTGGTTACCAGTGTGTAGTTACCAGTGTGTGTGTGTGTAGTTACCAGTATGTGTGTGTGTGGTTACCAGTGTGTGGTTACCAGTGTGTGTGTGTGTAGTTACCAGTATGTGTGTGTGTGGTTACCAGTGTGTGTGTGTGTAGTTACCAGTATGTGTGTGTGTAGTTACCAGTGTGTGTGTGTGTGTGTGTGTGTGTGTGTGTGTGTGTAGTTACCAGTGTGTGTGTGTGTGTGTGTGTGTGTGTGTGTGTGTGTGTGTGTGTGTGTAGTTACCAGTATGTGTGTGTGTGGTTACCAGTGTGTGTGTGTGTAGTTACCAGTGTGTGTGTGTGTGTGTGTGTGTGTGTGTAGTTACCAGTATGTGTGTGTGTGGTTACCAGTGTGTGTGTGTGTGGTTACCAGTGTGTGTGTGTGTGTAGTTACCAGTGTGTGTGTGTGGTTACCAGTGTGTGTGTGTGTAGTTACCAGTGTGTGTGTGTGTAGTTACCAGTGTGTGTGTGTGTAGTTACCAGTG
>NC_070599.1:25980107-25992607 GCF_027409825.1 Scomber japonicus | reverse complement strand
TAACAGATTCATTCCGAAGTCAGGCATCAACGAGTAGTGGAGGTAAATTGCCAGAAAAACAGTTAGTCGGAGCTCAATCATTGACGTTTTTGCTAGGCGGAAGCTAGCACAAGCTAGACAAATGTGTATGGTATATTTCAGACGAATTAATGACTTAGCCAATAACAAAATGCATAAGTTCATTAGTGAAAAATGATAGGGAAATGTAATGACTGCAACATATGGAGAATGATACATTATTTCAGAAAGACATGCTGTGTTGGTGTAACATGTAAACAATTCTATTACTTTGATTTATACCAAAAACATTATGTTCATATTCAATGCTGGAAATTATGAATGTACAGATTGATATGTATAGCTGTTGAATGGCCTGTTTAGGCCTGTATTGAAATTGAAAATGTATATAGAGTTTTGGTCATAGGCATCATTCAAGTAAACTAAAGTTAGATGCCAGGACATTAACTTCAGATACTGTAAAATATGTATATGTCTACTATTATAATGTATGTTGTTCATCCAGGTCTGTCATACAATATAATATAGGCTATATATATATATATATATAGGGGCTGGTGTTGGGCCGATCAGAATTCTCCCGGTGGCTTTTAGTGCCCCACTCCGCCCCTGTGTGTGTGTGTGTGTGTTACCTGTCTGTCCGTCTCTTCCTGTCTGCGTCGATCAGCGCTGAGCGTCGACTTCAACAGCAGCACCACTTCTTCAGAAAGACTCAAGCTCCCATGATCCTTTGCAGCAGGACTACAGCCTTTAAACACAAACATGAATTATCCTCGGGAGCTGCTGCTGCTGTGTGTGTGTGTGTATGTGTGTGTGTGTGTTTGTGTGTGTGTGTGTGTGTGTGTACCGTGTTGTTGGAGAGTTTCTCTGATCTGCTTCAAACAGCTGATCAACGTTTCCTCGGTGTCAGACTGTTTCTGAGCCGCCTGAAGAAGATTAAAGGGTCAGTTCACTCAAATTAAAGAAACAATATTCTAATACAAGTGTGTGTGTGTGTGTGTGTGTGTGTGTGTGTGTGTGTGTGTGTGTGTGTGTGTGTGAGAGTGAGTGAGTGAGTGTGTGTGTGTGTGTGTGAGTGAGTTAGTGTGTTTGTGTGTGTGTTACCTGCAGCTCGTTCTGCAACTGTGTGTGTGTGTGAGTTAGTGAGAGTGTGTGTTAGTGTGTGTGTGTGTGTGTGTGTGTGTGTGTGTGTGAGTTAGTGTGTGTGAGTTAGTGTGTGTGAGTTTGAGTGTGTTAGTGAGTTAGTGTGTGTGTGTGTGTGTGTGTGAGTTACCTGCAGCACCGTTCTGCAGCTGTGTGTGTTAGTGAGTGTGTGTGTGTGTTAGTGTGTGTGTGTGTGTGTGAGACCTGCTCCACTAGCGAGTGTGTGTCTGCGTGTCGTCTCTTCTCCTCCTCCAGCTTCTCGGTGAGGTCAGAGGTCGTCCTCCTCTCGGTTTCCAAGGCGACGGTCAGGTCAGACTTACACTGGTCGAACTCTTTCTGCAGCCTGAACTCACACACACACACACACACACACACAAACACACACACACACACACACACACGGATATTTTATTCTTAGATTTACTCTTTTTGAGATATTTTACATAATATTTTTTTTAAATTAAAAAAATAGAAAACTGTTACAAATAATAATGAAATAAAAAAAAATAAAACTTTAGTATGATTTAATGAAAAATTATGTGTGAATATTTCAACTTATTTATAAGTAGGGCTGTCAGCGTTAACACGTTAATCGCGATTAGATTAATGCAATCCATAACGCGTTCCTTCCTTCCGGTCTTCTCTTCCCTTCCTTCTTCCTTCCTCCCTCCTTTCCTTCCTTCCTTCCTTCCTTCCTTCCGGTCTTCTCTTCCCTTCCTTCTTCCTTCCTCCCTCCTTTCATTCCTTCCTTCCTTCCTTCCTTCCGGTCTTCTCTTCCCTTCCTTCCTCCTTCCTTTCCTTCCTTCCTTCCGGTCCTCTTTTCCCTTCCTTCCTCCCTCCTTTCCTTCTTTCCTTCCTTCCTTCCTTCCTTCCTTCCTGTCTTCTCTTCCCTTCCTTCTTCCTTCCTCCCTCCTTTCCTTCCTTCCTTCCTTCCTTCCGGTCTTCTCTTCCCTTCCTTCTTCCTTCCTCCCTCCTTTCCTTTCTTCCTTCCTTCCTTCCTTCCGGTCTTCTCTTCACTTCCTTCCTCCTTCCTTTCCTTCCTTCCTTCCGGTCCTCTTTTCCCTTCCTTCCTCCCTCCTTTCCTTCTTTCCTTCCTTCCTTCCTTCCTTCCAGTCTTCTCTTCCTTCCAACTGTCTTCTCTTCCCTTCCTCCCTCCTTTCTTTCCTTCCTTCCTTCCTTCCTTCCTTCCGGTCTTCTTTTCCCTTCCTTCCTCCCTCCTTTCCTTCCTTCCTTCCTTACAACTGTCTTCTCTTGCCTTCCTTCTTCCCTCCTTTCTTTCCTTCCAGAGCTACTGGACTTTTGAACGGCTTGTTTAACTTTAAAACACTTCCAGACGCTTCAGTTGACAAGTCAAAAGTAAAATGCAACCTGTGTCAAACGGAGTTTAACTACCACCGGAGTACGTGGAGTTTGAGTTAGCACCTCCACGCTAAACACCCAGGTGCAGCCAAGCCAGCCTCAGCTCCACCAAAGGAGCATTTTGGAGTGTGGGAGTCGCAGCAGAGCCGTGATTGATTCCCAGTTAAGACACTCTGGTAAGAAATGCTTTACATTATGGGCTTAAAACTGCCTTCAAATGGAAAATAACAGGATTTTAAACATGCAACTCAAAACGCCATTAATCGTGATTAACTATGGAAACTCTGCGATTAATCTCGATTAAAAAAATGTATTGTTTGACAGCCCTATTTATAATTTATCATAATAGTGATGTCATGAACAATTAACAGTCAAGGACATAACAATAATAGATTTTTAAAAGTATTAATCTATTACTAAAAATTAAAATCTTATAAATATACCTGTGTAAAAAAAGTTTTAACAGCCTGATCCCGTACATTTAATATATTTATATTTATAGTGCGTTACCTCTCCAGAGCGCGCTCCGTGCCGTCCCTCCTCTCTCTCTCCAGGCTGTAAGCTCTCTCCACCTCTCTGAACTGACTCCTCAGCAGCTCCAGGCTCTGCTGCGCCTCCTGCTGGCCGCTCCGCTCCGTCGCCACCACCGCCTCCAGGTCCCGGACCCTCAGCTGGCACACGTCACATGATCACAGACAGAGGATCGTATTAAACTTTATTAGCACGTCACATGATCACAGACAGAGGATCGTAACGTTTTATTTTAGGTGCTGTAATTTACTGGTGTGTGTTAGGGTGTGTGTGTGTGTGTGTGCACGTGTGTGTGTGTGAGTGAGTGTGTGTGTCAGTGTGTGTGTGTTAGTGTGTTAGTGTGTGTGCGTTAGTGTGTGTGCGTGTTTGTGTGTGTGTGTGTGAGAGTGTGTGTGTGTTAATGTGTGTGTGTTAGTTAGTGTGTGTTAGCGTGTGTGTCAGTGTGTGTATGTTAGTGTGTGTGCTAGTGTGTTAGCGTGTGTGTCAGTGTGTGTGTGTGTGTATGTTAGTGTGTGTGCTAGTGTGTTAGTGTGTGTGTCAGTGTGTGTGTCAGTGTGTGTGTGTGTGTGTGTGTGTGTTAGCGTGTGTGAGTTAGTGAGTGTGTGTTAAGTATGCGTGTTAGTGTGTGTTTGTGTGTGTGTGTGTTTGTGTTTGTGTGTGTGTGTGTTAGTGTGTTAGTGTGTGTGTGTGTGTGTGTGTGTGTGTGTCACCTGGATGATCTCAGAGTTAAATTTGGACTCCAGGTGAGCGGCTCGTTCCGCCTCGATGCTCGACTGCAGAGACTTCATCTTCTGATCCCACAGCTGGAAGAGAAACCACACAGGAGTATTAATAGGAGTAAAAGTATTATTATTAGTTGTAGTATTAATAGTAGAAGTAGTATTAGTAGTAGTATTGATATCAGTAGTAGTATTAGCAGTATTTGTAGTAGTAGTAGTAATAATATTAGAAGTAGTAGTAGTAGTAGTAGTAGTAGCAGTATTAGCAGTATTAGTAGTATTAGTAGTAGTATTAGCAGTATTAGTAGTAGTAGTAGTACTATTAGAAGTAGTATTAGTAGTAGTAGCAGTATTAGCAGTATTAGTAGTATTAGTAATAGTATTAGAAGTAGTAGTAGTAGTATTAGAAGTAGTATTAGTAGTAGTAGTAGTAGTATTATAAGTAGTATTAATAGTAGTAGTAGTAGTAGTATTAGAAGTAGTAGTAGTAGTAGTAGTAGTAGTAGTAGTAGTAGTAATACTATTATAAGTAGTATTAATAGTAGTAGTAGTAGTATTAGAAGTAGTATTAATAGTAGTAGTAGTAGTATTAGAAGTAGTATTAATAGTAGTAGTATTAGTAGCAGTAGTAGTAGAAGTAGTATTAGTAGTAGTAGTAGTAGTATTAGAAGTAGTAGTAGTAGTAGTAGTAGTATTAGAAGTAGTAGTAGTAGTAGTAGTAGTAGTAGTATTAGAAGTAGAATTAATAGTAGTAGTAGTAGTAGTAGTATTAGAAGTAGTATTAGTAGTAGTAGTAGTAGTAGTAATACTATTATAAGTAGTATTAATAGTAGTAGTAGTAATATTAGAAGTAGTATTAATAGTAGTAGTAGTACTATTAGAAGTAGTATTAGTAGTATTAATAGTATTATTAGAAGTAGTGGTAGTATTATCATAATACATATTGCATATCATCTTTCTCCTCCTCCTCTCTCTTCCTCCTCTCTCCTCCTCCTCTCTCTTCCTCCTCTCTCCTCCTCTCTCCTCCTCCTCCTCACCTCCTTCCCTCTCCTCACCTCCTCCTCTCTTCCTCCTCACCTCCTCCTCTCTTCCTCCTCACCTCCTTCTCTCTTCCTCCTCCTCCTCCTCCTCCTCCTCACCTCCTTCTCTCTTCCTCCTCACCTCCGTCTCTCTCCTCCTCTCCTCCTCTCTCTCCGTCAGGTATTTCAGTTCGTCTGCTTGTCGTCTGTTCGCCTCGGCCTCCTTCTCGCTCTCCTTCTGCACCGCTGCCATCCTCCTCTCCACCTCCTCCAGCGCCTCCTCCTGCTCCTGGAGGAGTCGGTGCAGGCGTTGGTTCTCGGAGCCGAAGCTGTGGATCAGTTTGTCTCTCTCCTCCACGTCCTGCTGCAAAGCATGCTGGTCCTCCTCTCGGCCCCGCCGCGTGATGTCCACGACCTTCTGCAGCTCCTGGACCGTCTGCTGGAGCTCCGACGCTCGCACTGACACCCGAACGCATCACAGGAAAGGTTTATATTACAGTGAAAGAAGGGATAAAACCGACGCTCGCTCTGACACCCGAACGCATCACAGAGAAAGGTTTATATTACAGTGAAAGAAGGGATAAAACCGACGCTCGCACTGACACCCGAACGCATCACAGGAAAGGTTTATATTACAGTGAAAGAAGGGATAAAACCGACGCTCGCTCTGACACCCGAACGCATCACAGAGAAAGGTTTATATTACAGTGAAAGAAGGGATAAAACCGACGCTCGCTCTGACACCCGAACGCATCACAGGAAAGGTTTATATTACAGTGAATGAAGGGATAAAACTGACGCTCGCTCTGACACCTGAACGCATCACAGAGAAAGGTTTTTATGATTATAAAATTAAAAGATAAGTTAAAATGCAGACGTGTTTGATGCAGGGTTGATGATTTTTGGGATGAGGGTGCGTTTGATTCGAGTACCTGTGAGCGCCACTTTGTCTCCGCTGAGCTCGGCGACTCGCTCTGCGTCTCTCTGAGCGACGGTCAGCTGATACTGAAGCTCCGCCCTCAGAGCCTCGCCGCGCTCCACCGACGATCTGAGACGAGTCAGTTCAGTCTGCAGCCTGCACAGCTGGACACACACACATTACACACATTACACATATACACACAGACACACATTACACATTAATATATACACACACACTGTACGTTGTCGGGTGGAGCCTCCATGGATCGGACTTGTTCGTCACATCCCACAGATGCTCGATTGGATTGAGATCTGGGGAATTTGGAGGCCAAGTCAACACCTCAAACTCGTTGTTGTTGCTACTCAAACCTGGGCCCCCTGACTGGTCTGCAGCTATGGCAACAAACTGCGATGCACTGTGTATTCTGACACCTTTCTACCAGAACCAGCATCAACTTCTTCAGCAGTCTGAGCAACAGCAGCTCGTCTGTTGTACCTTCGCTCCCCACGTGCATCAATCAGCTTTTGGTCCTTGTCAAACTGGCTCAAGTCCTTACGCTTGCCCATTTTTCCTGCTTCTAATGGCGCTTTTCCACTCTACAGTTCCAGCAATACTCACCGGCTCAACTCTACTTGTTTTTTTTGGGTTTCCATCAGGGATAGTACCTGGTACCTCCCACAGACTCACCAGCAGTGGGAGGGGCCAAAGGGGTCGGGTGCGCTGTGAGCTGGGCAGCAGCCAAAAGGCGGGGACCTTGGCGGTGCCTCCATTGTTAAGGCAGCCGACCAGAGCTGTGGCCGCAAGGTGGTCGGTGCCTGCCGTGGCCGCAATCCCCGAACCCGCTGGTGGACACCGGCAGTGAGGGATGCCGTCAAGCTGATGAAGGATTCCTATAGGACCTTATTTGCCTGTGGGACTCTGGAGGCAGCAAGCAGGTACCGGCAGACCAAGTGGAGTGCAGCTAAGGCAGTCGCAGAGGCAGAAACCCGGACATGGGAGGAGTTCGGCGAGGCCATGGAGAACTAGTTCCGGACGGCTTCAAAGAGGTTCTGGACCACCATCTGGCGTCTCGGGCGGGGGGGGGGGGGGGTGCATCGTCAACACTGTGTACGGTGGGCTGCTGACCTCGACATGGGATGTTGTGGATCGGTGGAAGGAATACTTCGAAGACCTCCTCAATCCCACCGACACGCCTTCCAGTAAGGAAGCAGACCTTGACCTCCAGCTCTCACTGGATCGGTTCGCAGCCGAGTGTGAAGCGGCCGGGATGAGAATCAGCACCTCCAAATCCGAGTCCATGGTCCTCAACCGGAAAAGGGTGGAGTGCACTCTCCACGTCGAGAGGAGCCAGATGAGGTGGTTCGGGCATCTAATCAGGATGCCTCCCGGACGCCTCCCTGGTGAGGTGTTCAGGGCCCGTCCCACCGGTAGGAAACCCCGAGGAAGACCCAGGACACGCTGGAAAGACTACGTCTCTTGGCTGGCCTGGGAACGCCTCGGGGTCCCCCGGGAAGAGCTGGACGAAGTGGCTGGGGAGAGGGAAGTCTGGGCTTCCTGCTTAGGCTGCTGCCCCCGTGACCCCACCGCGGATAAAGCGGAAGAGGACGACGAGAAAGCCACATACAACAGCAACACCATCGCCTCCATTGCTTATGTGTTTGTGTCGTGTAGAAAACGACGTCACGGCAGTTTAACGCAGCCGTTGCTATGACGACCCCGCTCACGTTGAGGAGGAACTACAGAAATGGAAAAGGTTCCTGGTGCCAAACTGAGCTAGAACTGTATAGTGGAAAAGCGCCATAACACATCAACTCTGAGGACAACGTGTTCACTTGCTGCCTAATATTTAAATAATAATGTTATGCCTGATCAGTACACACACACACACACACACACACACACACACACACACACACACACACACACACACACACACACACACACACACACACACACACCTCCTGGTTGTGTCCTGATGTCAGCTCCAGCTTCTCTTTCTCCAGCTGACTGATTCTCCATCTCAGCCTCCCCTCCTCCTCCTCCTCAACATCGCCTCCTCCTTCTGATGCCGCCCTCCTCCCTCCTCCTCCTCCTCTCTTCCTCCTCCTCCCTCTCTCCTCTTCCTCCTCATCACCCTCTGCTCTCCTCTCTGCTCGTCCTCCTCCGTCTCCCACCTGCTTCTCTCGCTCGTGCATGGCGGCCACGATCTTTTTCAACCTGGAGAGGAAACGAGAAAATAAGTAATGAAGTTGTTAATTGGTGTTATTTTTACTAGCAGCTGTTTCAGGAACATATCAGGATGGAAAACATGAATATAACCTGGTGATCTCGTCCTCTGAGCTCCTGGCAGCAGCTCTCTGTGTGTGTGTCCTCCTCCTCTCTGCTCTTCCTGAGCCGCTCCGACCCGACTGTCTCCTCCTCTCCTCTGGTTCAGTCTGCATCGCTCTGCTGCTTCTGAGCGGGACTCAACCTCCCTGAACATGCATTTAAAATATATATAATATACATTATTACACAGGAGGGACTTTCTGATCACAGTATATAAAGTAATATACTATAATATAAAGTAAAATACTACAGTATAAAGTAAAGTACTACAGTATAAAGTAAAGTACTACAGTATAAAGTGAAATACTACAGTATAAAGTGAAATACTACAGTATAAAGTAAAGTACGACAGTATAAAGTGAAATAGTACAGTATAAAGTAAAATACTACAGTATAAAGTAAAATACTACAGTATAAAGTAAAGTACGACAGTATAAAGTAGAATACTACAGTATAAAGTGAAATACTACAGTATAAAGTAAAATACTACAGTATAAAGTAAAATACTACAGTATAAAGTGAAATACTACAGTATAAAGTAAAGTACTACAGTATAAAGTAAAATATTACAGTATAAAGTAGAATACTACAGTATAAAGTGAAATACTACAGTATAAAGTAAAGTACTACAGTATAAAGTAAAATACTACAGTATAAAGTGAAATACTACAGTATAAAGTAAAGTACTACAGTATAAAGTAAAATACTACAGTATAAAGTGGAATACTACAGTATAAAGTAAAGTACTACAGTATAAAGTAGAATACTATAGTGTAAAGTAGAATACTACAGTATAAAGTAAAGTACTACCGTACAAAGTAGAATACTAGAGTATAAAGTAAAGTACTACGGTATAAAGTAGAGTACTACAGTATTAAGTAAAGTACTACAGTATAAAGTAGAATAATACAGTATAAAGTAAAGTACTACAGTATAAAGTAGAGTACTACAGTATAAAGTAGTATTTCCCTCTGATATGTGGTGTAGTAGAAGTATAAAGTAGCATCACGGCGAAATACTGCAGTAAAGTACCTCAAAGTTGTACATAATACAGTACTTTACTGAAATAAAGTAAATGTATTTAGTTTCCATCACTGCCTGCCGGTGGTTAGGTCGCCGGTTGCTTGGTAACCATGGTTGCCGGGTTGCTGCTGTTGCCTTGGCAGCAGACGCATGAGCGAAACTCCGTTCATTAATCTACCTAAATCTATCTTCACTTCCCTTTCATCGCAGATATTTACGTGTTACAGAAACACTTCAGACTATTTACGAATTAACTCGATACACTTTTCAATTCGGCTTCAGTCACATAAACTAAAAAACGCGTTTTCTGACATAATTTTAACTTGTATTACCCCAAATCTCCTCCGTACCAACAAGCTCAGAGGCGGCTTTTTAAACATCAACGATTTACAACTGACATTTTACTCTTATTAAAAACTCCGAATATGCGGAATTTAGGCGACTTGAACCAGCTGCGACAAGTTTGTTTACACTACCTGTCTACTTATTAATAATGTTATTATTTACAGAGAAAACTTGACAATAAAAACACTTACAGCAACATTCATCCAGGAACCGTTTGAATCCGACGCCATCTTGAGCGTCCTATGTCATTTCCGCCCTCACTCAGGATTGGTTGGATATCTGAGTATAGTAAACACTGAAGTACTGATATAATATCTATCTATTAACAACTTCATCCACTGCTTATGTTAATAATAATAATAATAATAATGATAAATAAGTTGAGATATTCCTTTATTAGTCCCACAATGGGGAAATGTGCATTATTAATTACATTAAGAGTAATATTGGTATTGAGTGATAATACACCAGAGGTGATATTCTTATTGCACAGATTAAAGTGAAATAAATATCTATATTATATGAATATCAGTATTGTCCGTATACATGAAATAGTAATATTGCAGAGTATTGGACATAAACCAGCAGTCATTGTTAAATTGTTGTTTTTTTATTTAACAATTTCAGAGATAAAAAATATTACAGACACAATTAAAAAATGGTTACAGTTTCGTCATCGCTCTGCACAGATTTGATGTTTTCAGCTCGTCAGTGGTGTTTAAGCTTCAATGTACGTCATCATTTATTCATTGAATCTGAGCAATCACAGACTAAAATATTGATAAAAAAATGAAATTTGAACGGAAAAAACATAACTACTCCAAGAAAAGTAACAATATTGAACTATGACTATGACATTGAAGCCTTCACAAACAAGTTAACAGTGAATAATTACAGTAGTATGAACAGTTTCTACAGTAAGACTAGAATATGAGAATATTAGAATAAAACAATGCAGTGGTAGGCAAATCCAGCCCTCCAGCAAAAAGTTTTGGTCCCCTAAATTTTCCCATATATAGATAATATCAAATCTACTAAAAAATTTCCATTATAGATGACGACGTAACCACACATGTAAATTAAATCCTAATAAATATGAGCTTGTAACCTTTTATACACTTGTAATTAACATTATTTGTCCATTCGACCAGAATAGATTTCTGTCAGTACCAACCAGCTTCAACCATTTGCCCTCAGAAACAACCCAAAAACAAACATAGTAGAACTTAATTGTCAATCCCTGTAGTAGAGTATTAATGCTAAACAAACACAAATCATACAGTGAAAAACTACACTGGAAATAAAATATTACAAGTTAACAGCAGAGAGTTATAATTAAAGTAACTGAACAAATAAAGTCTGATGTGATTCTTTTGTAGGAAATCATGGGAGAGAGAGAGAGTGATATCTCTTAACCACTCAACCACCTGCGCACCCCAAGTCTGATGTGATTCGGTACAAAAATCCATCCTGTGCAGTCAGATGGGTTTAGATGCTTCAGGAGCCCCTGAATACCTACTCTGATTTCACTAACACATCATCTTCTGGCTCAACTTTTAGAACCTCTTCCAGGTCTGGGTTTCCCTTTGCTTCCTCCTTAACTCTCTTCAACAGTTCCTCATTTCCACTTTTCTCAATCTTGATCATTAAGCTTTTAAATATAGTACGCAGGGGTTGGGCGTACTCTATTACACTCTCTTTGTGGTCTTTAAACCCATAGGTATATCCTGCTGTGTGCAAACCAAACACTCTGCAATGAGCATCAAACACTGGGGAGCCAGAAGAGCCGTGATACATGAACGTTTTGTAAGTCACTACTCTCTCTGCTTTATTTCCACCCATCAAGATGTTTTTAATGCCTTGATTTGTGATCACTTGCCTGATTGAGTGTATAACTAATGGGAAGTCACTGTACAGCTCTAAATGATCATCAACAGCCTTTCCTCTGTTCTCTTTCTCAATGATGCATGTGGGATCCATTTGTTTGATTTCTCCTGCTGGGTGGCCAATAATACAGGCTTCACCATTCTGAGGCACTGGACCAAATTTCTTCAGGAGCCCTGGTGGCACCTCCGGGCCCTCAGGGTTGAGCTCAAGGACAGCATAATCTAGTTCACCATCAATGAATTCAGTGAGTGTATTCTTAACTTTAAAGCAGCTGCAATTAATGTCACGCTCATCAGGATCATCATAGTTAAACAAAGTAAACGTATCTATATCCTCCAGAGTTACTCTACCTTCTTCATCCATAAATAAATGTGCGTTAGTCAGGATAAAGTTATCAAACAGTACGAAGCCTGTGCCTGTACGACCATTCTCAACAACAACTTTACAGACTGACTTGCTCAGTTCCAGCAGTTTTCGGACTCTGTGAACTTCACTAAAGGACTTCTGGATCTTTCCAAAGTTTTCCTTCCTCAGATTCACGGCTTTCTCATAAGAATCACCTGGGAATCGACTCTCCATGATTTCTTTCAGTTTTGGAAACTGCTGACGCAGTATTTTATAAATCTCAGTGGTCTCACTGCTGCCACTTTTATCCAGTGATGTTTTCACACTGGTTCCTCTCCGCTTTGCTACTTCTAAGACTTTTGAGTCACTCCAATTAGTATTCTTGTTCCGTGGAAGACATATCTTAAATTCTTTTTCATGTAGGTTGTCAACCTTTTGCGTATGCTCAGTGAAGCGGTCATGATTCTTACTGTCAGACAGCTCAAAGTCACCGAGGTTATCAATGAAGCGACCGTCTCTTTTCAGACATTCTTCCACAGTCATCCCTTTCTCTCCGTAGACACACAGATACGTAAACTGTTTCATTGTGTTATTTCTTAAGATCTCTTTTGTTCTAGAGTTTTTTCCTCCCTGGCTTTCAATGTAGAACACAGAGTATCTGTTTCTTGGATGTACTATTTCAGAGGGTTTGTTTAGGACCCCTTCAATCTTTTCTGGTTTACATGATAGGATAAGTAAAGCCCCATCCCCTACGCAAGAACAAGGAAAATGTGTTGCAACAACACATTCCCTGTCTGTCTTACGGAGCTGAATTACAATGTTTTCATCAGTACACTTCAGCTTGTTATATCTTTTACTTGA